>NW_015508666.1:4673-6521 GCF_001515645.1 Sinocyclocheilus grahami | reverse complement strand
CAAGCTGTTAGAGAGCCGACGGGTCGCCATTTCTCCTCAAAACGCTCCGGTTCGACTTCATCCTTATTAGTAGGTATTAGTCCCTCTAGGGTCTTTGCTAATTTCCTACCTCCGTGCAGCCCAAACTCGGCCAAAATATGTGAGTCTATTGATTCGCCAGATATTTTCATCTGTTCACCATAATGAACCAGCTCTCTGACTTTTCCTTTCACTGTGGTATTCTTCAACTTGGCCTTTTTCAAAAGCTTCATTTCCTGATCTTTTTTCATTAATTCTTCCAGAGTAACTCTGGATTCCCTCGAATTAATTTCTGTTTGCCTAGGGGAATGCGCTTGATTTGTAGGAATCTTGGGTCTTCTCTGCCCTGGTGTCCCTAAATGTAATGCCTCTAAATGTTGATTTAATGCATTAAACTCCACAGGTTGACTCATTTCCCTCTCTGGCTGAATCTCCCTCTCTGGCTGAATGTCTGACTCCGGAGACCTGTCTCTGAAACGGAGCCTTCTCGGCGCTCGTGCCGCTCTGACAGGGACAGGTGTCACATTTCTCACCGTCCTTTCAACCACTAACTGCTCATAATCTGAATCTTCCTGATTCTCATCCAAGTCACTGTCAGCGCTGTCACTTTCTGGTCCTACATCAGAATAATATTCTTCGAATAAATCATTACCAACCGCGCTTCTAATTATTCTCTCCAGCGCGGCCTGACTTGTCAAATCCTTTTGGGCTAATATTGCTCTCTTAGCCCGCTGTGTTAGTGAGGTGTCTGCTAAAATCTGAACTGCATTTCCTCCGTTCAGAATGGACCACACTTGTCCGCAGGTTATTCCTGGAGCATATTCCTCATCCCATTTATTTATTCTGTCTAAAGCCGTCTTCCCCCTATCTGTTCCCGTCCGCCTCAGCTCGGGCCATTCGGGATCTGAACTTTCCTCGGGCACCTCGGCCTCTGGATTTATCGGACCCTGCATAATACCAGCTCCCTGGCTCGACCTTCCTTCTCCTGCGTCTCGATCCTGGTTAACTCTCGTAGTTACATTTTCTAGGACCACAGGATCTGGATGACAAATTATCCACGCTTTAGGCCATTCGGCTCGATCTGTCTTCCTTAGTAATGCATTCACTAGAGCTGCTCCCATCGTGACTTCGTTAAACCCAAAATTCCCTCCTGAAATAATGGGCATAGCTACTGCGCGATATTTATTATCTCTAGCCAGCTTACATATATTGTCTATTAAAGTGTCCAATGTGAGAATCGCTGTTAGTTCTTCCGCTATGTCGCCGTTCTGACCCTTTTTATGGCCGTTCTGTCCCTTCTTATAGCCGATTGCATGAATCACTGGATTTCCATTCGGGCCTCCTTTTTTCTGTAAAACTGCATCGCCTGTTCTTATGGGATTTTTCCTGCGCTCTACTATTCGATCTGACTCATCCTGAAACCTTTGTCCTGCGTGCTTTCGGAAGGCACCTGCCACCCCCTCTCCGTGTCGGAGTTCGGTGTTGGCCGCATTTACTAAAACGCTTGCTTCTTCCTCTATTTCTAACCGCCCTTCCTTAAGGATAATTAAATTCCTGCCTTTGCCGAAATATATCCTAAGTGGTTCCTCATTTTCTGATGAAAATTCATCATCTGGGCTTTCAGGGTTTTCCGGCTGTGGAGCACTAGGATCTAGGGTGTTTCTATTCCCCTCTCTACAGGGAATAAAATTGGGACCTAAGGATCCGCGCTTGGATCCTTCCCCCATATCGACTTCCTCGAGGTCATCCCAACTCCTGGTTGGTATATTTCTGATTTCTGACCTGAATTCGTCAAACACTCTAACTTTGGGATATCCATCCCTTCCCCCT
>NW_015508666.1:0-1037 GCF_001515645.1 Sinocyclocheilus grahami | reverse complement strand
ATATTAATTATATATTTTTATTATTTAAATTATAACAATTAGTACTACAATAATCCTGTTCCACTGTAAAACAAAAAGTCATTTATTATTATTATTATTACTAAATACAGACTTTAAAAAAAAAATGATATGATTATTGCAATAGTAAGATTTTATTGATTTGTTTAATTGTTATAATTAAAAGTAAAGTAAAATCAATATTTTGTTATTATTATTATTATTATATACTGATCTATTTACAGAACTATATGATTATTGCATCAGTATCAATGTTTAGTGATGTGTTTAATGGCTATAATGAAAACAAAGTAAACTGAATATTGAGTTAATAATAATAATAATGCGTCTGGTTTGTTGTGGGAAGATGTGGGAAGATGCTTGATGTGTGTTGCGTGTGTGTTGTGTGTGTTATAAGCCTCTCAAACTCTGTTCAAGCATGAAATCAATCCATCTGAGATGTGTTTGAAAACGCAGCATGTTTTTTACACTCAGCTTTGATTTGTGAAACTGTGAAGCTGTTTCTGGAGTAAATCAGCTGAGCGTCTGTGACAGTGAGATTTGTAGTTGTAGAGATTTGATCACACGTTTAGCAGCACATCTGAACTCACGGAGAAACATCTGTTCAGGTTTACTTTTTCTCCCACAATCTTCTCAAACTCTTCAAGTGCTGTTGTGTGGAGCAACACGTTCTCTCTCCCAACTCGTCACGTATGGACGCTTGGTCAGGATCCTGCAGGGACTCCCACAGACTTCTGACCGGAGCCCGAGACTACGAAAAATAGTAATAAAAAAGAATGTGTGTTAAACAATGATTAATCAGCGCAAACCTATTATCTATTTATTTATTGATTGATTGATGTTTTTATTTATTTATTAATAAATCAATGAATCAGTGGCGCTGACGTCATTGTAAGGCGCGATCCCAAGGTCCACTTGGTAAGTAGAACAGTTTAATGATGGGAACAATTCTTAAATTCGGAACAAAAACTGTTGAATCAGGTCCAGAAGTTGTGTTTAGAACCTCTAGAAGTGCAGGT
>NW_015508665.1:16324-20358 GCF_001515645.1 Sinocyclocheilus grahami | reverse complement strand
ATAGAATTTGTACACAAAAAGTACTTACCATATTGCAGTTATGATGCACTGCTGTTCAAAAGTTTTGGAAAGTTTATTTTTTTATTTTTAGAAAGGAATCAATACTTTTATTCAGCAAGATTGCATTAAATTGATCAAAAGTGACATTAAATACATTGATAATATTACAAAATATTTCTGTTTCAAATAAATGCTGTTCTTTTGAACACTGAAAAAATATATCACAGTTTCCGCAAAAATATCAAGCAGCACAACTTATTTCAACATTGATAATAGTAAGAAATCTTTGATTACTCGGGATCATGTGACCCTGAAGACTGGCGTAATGGCTGCTGAAAATTCAGCTTTACCAGCAGAAAACAGTTCTTTTAAATTGTAATACTAATATTGTTTACTGTATTTTGATCAAATGCAGCCTCTGTGAGCATCACAGTCTTCTTTCAAAAGCATTCGAACCCAAAAAATCTTAACAACCCCGAATATTTAAACAATAGTGAAAAGAACTGATATTACTGTGGTACATATTCCAAGAAAACCTGGTTGTACCATAGTGTATGTCCATAAAACATGGTATTACCATGCTACACGTCCCGAAAACTTTGGTTGTATCATGATTCCAAGTCCAACATGGTACTTCCATGCTACCTGCTGAAAAACACACATTCATATTCAAAAAGCATAGTAGTGCATTTATATCATGTGGAAAAGCATTTGTATTATCATGGTATTAGTCTAAAAACATGGTTATACAATGTTATCATGTCCAAAAACATGGCATTACCATGTATGTCCAAAAAACGGGGTGCTTTTTGTTTGTAAAATTATCAACATAAGCTTATCAAACATAAGAAAAATGTGCCTTTACCTAGATTTTTTGCAAAATTCCAAAAACATACAAATTCATGTAATTATCTTCAGTTTCCAGCTGAAATGAATAGGCGTAACAGTAAAACCAACTTTTTTTATTATTTTTCACAAATTATGACTACATAGATGAATTGTCGTCGATTAATAAAGACTTATTTTCACATAATTCTTGCACAACACTGCATTATGATCTAAAAACAGTGCATGATTTGTAAACTAATATATTGACATTTGAATTAGGCTTGCCGCGATAGACGGTGCTGACGGTGATAACGGTGTTAAAGCGCGGCTGCTCAATGCAGTTGAAGATTTAGTTTCTCCAGTGAGGAGAGTGAGTCGAGATTTAGTTTCGAAACGAAATGCAAATGCGCCTGTTTAGCAATATTTTGGATTTTGAAAAGCCTGTTGACTTTTGCCGTTTATCTAAGGTGATTTTGGAAGTTTTTTAAAACATTTTTTCTTATTTAATTGGTTCCACAGTGTTTGCTGATTTTTACTTTATTTAAACTTTGTGTCATTTGTTTATTTTATTGTATGTATGCCGTGCCTCCAAGCTTTCTTATTTGTTTTGCTAATAAACATTCTACGTTTCTTATTTATTTGGTTATATATTATACATGTTTACTTGTTTCCAGTTTTGTACATTTAAACTTTATGTAAGTTATTTGTTATTTTATATTAGGCATAGCCTGCCCTATAGCATGGTGTATTTTTATTTGTTTTGTTAATAAAAGTTATGTTATATATATATATATATATATATGTAAATACGCTAAAGTGAGTTTGACGTTGTATTTTGTTGTTGCATTCAAGCAATTGACGCCTAACTGCCTAACTACTAATTCGAATAAGTGAAAGTAAAATGCGCACGGCGCTTTTAAGCCATTTAAAAGCGAAGGAAAGCGAGGAAAAGAGGGAAAATTCAAACGAGCTAAAAACAAACAATTGCTTTACTCCGAATTGCCGCTAATTGAAAGTGAAAGTAAAATGCGCATGCCGCTTTTACAAGCTATTTAAAAGCGAAGGAAAGAAAAGAGGGAACTCCCCCGCGGTGATACCCGTATTACCGGTGTTTTTTTTGGGGGGGTGTTTTTTTTTGATGTCGTAAACTTGCTCAGTTGTTCACCTGGTGCAGCATTGTACTTGTGATGCAGAGCACTCGGGTACAGGTCCCATGAGACTTCTAGAATCAAGTTAAAATGGCATGGTTGCTTCAACAAATTCTTTTTTTTTTTTATCTCACGTTTGCTTTTGTTAACACTATTATAGGGTTTGGTGTAGGTGGTTTGTTATTTTCACGGTATGTACAACAACCAATGCAATAAAACATTGCCAGATTCATGTTTCGGATTAAACTAAACACTCTTTTTTTGTGCCACTCACTAGACATCTCACTTTGAAACTGTCGCGAAACTTGCAAGAAGCAGATTTTGCAGAAATGTTGCCCCGGCACATTATTCCAATGAGACCTGGTTGGAAATTGTTCTGTATTCCAGCCAGTATGCTCACTGCTGTTTCCTCTATCCAGTCAGTCCAGTTTGCATCTCCTTCTGTTAGTTTCTAAATTTATCTGACTAGGAACAGTCTTTGTATGTGCTGTGGACAAATCTGTTTCTTTCTAGCTAATATAACAAAAAAAATCTCACTGTACGACTGATCAGAGTGTGATATTAAGATACAAACTGCCACCTTAAATGTGAACCTAAATAGAAGGTAGGTAGAACCTGTAGGGCATGTGTTCTGACAGACAGCATGCTACTGTTGCTCTTATTTCAGACACATAAGTTTATGCTGATTATGGGACCTTTTTAATAAGCGTGGACATTCATGGGTGTGATGTGTAGCCTATATTTACAGTCAAGGCTTATATTGCATGGTCATCAGATATCTGGATGTGTGTGTGTGTGTGTGATATATAAACAGACAGAGATACTCTGTCTCTCTCTGTCTGTCTCGTCTTCTTGTGGATTAAACCATGATTCATCATCATGACATTTTTCTGGATAAAATACGAGTGGTACGTTCCAACTTTACCCGCATATATTCAGTATACTTACTTAAAGCCTGTATACTGCAAATTTTGGTTGTTCTAGTTTACTTTTTGTGAAGATGTAGGCCTAAACAATATTATCACACAGCTCTATATGTAAAGTTGGATATATAAGTATTTACAACTTTATATGCATACTGTACATGCAGTGTACTTAAGTGAAGCAATATATTCTATTTAACAATCAAGAGGTTAAAATTTGCTTTATTATAATATATGGTGCTTTACACGAAAATGCACAAAGTTATATCTAATTCGGAATGTATCCAACTTTAATATTTCACTAGGCAATAATATAGGCCTAGTTTACATTTTGCAACTATATAGTTTATATTGCTTTACTTGAGTATACTGTATGTATGTAGATAAAGTTGGATGTACTATATATCCAACTTTAAATATGTCACTGAATGATAATATAATTTACATTTTGCGATAATCTAAACAGTCAGGCAGTTGATTTTTGCATATATCATCGCAAAATGTAAACTATATCAACGTTTAATAATAATAATAATAATAATATATATATATAGCTGCTGATTTTGTGAAAACACTGTATTTTGTAAAAATACTGGCCTCATTCCAAACTTTTAAGAGCCCACAGCAAAAAACTTGAAGCTTTCACATTATGCACATGTGTACGTGCTTAAGCATTATAACAGACCGTCTAATCTTCACAGTATTTTGGTTTGAGGAGATTTAACACCTGTCTCACATTTTCTAAACAAAGTACCCTTCGGTAATTAATTATAGATGTGGCAACTGTCAACAATGTAACTTTACTTATAAAACTCAAACTTTCAAACATCCTCATACTGCAGATTTTTTTTAAATGCACTATTTCCTGTAAAACCACTTGCTCTTGTGGTCTTTGCTATGTGTGCAAAAGTAGACCTCAGATGTAGACCTCTAAAGACTCGGATTTCAGAAGATTGTTGCGCCATTAGAAACCAAGATTTCAAAAGTCTGGTTGCTCAGCATTTTGCTGCTTTTAGACATTTGATTTCTACTTTACATTGTCAGAATAGAATTAGTCAAATGTTCAAGGCGTGGAGGTGACATTAATAAATTACTTTTGAAACATGAAGATTTAATGAAGCTTTTGACATTTGTT
>NW_015508665.1:9724-11039 GCF_001515645.1 Sinocyclocheilus grahami | reverse complement strand
GTCAGAATCGGATCTGTGGCTTTCTAGACATAGAGGAAATGGAGAATAGCGGCAAATTTTTACGTCGCTACTTCATTCTGGACACAACGGAGGGCAGCCTGGTGTGGTACATGGATAACCCTCAGGTACCTACCCATCTTAATTTCTTTCACCCTGTCAATGTATCGTTAAATGGCTCTTAATTCTACATGGCCTCCCTTTGTTTTAATACTTCTGTTGAAGTCGTTACATGTTAAACATGCAATTTTATCAAATATGGCAGCATGGTGTTCCTCAGGGGCTACTAATTGGCCCAGTTAAGTTTCACATACTGTATTTAAAAAATATCAGAATAGTATGATTACCATAACATTCAGTTTTTGTGCATTCTTTCACCTATGTGGACAAAAACTCCACAACTGAATCTACTGCACGAAACTTACAGCAACTAATGTCCAGTTCTAAAACGAATGACTCTTATTATCTATTTAGTAAATCAAAAACATTGAATATTATTACTAAATTAATTAATAGCTGTTGCTGAAATAATCAGACTTACTTACTGAACTACAAGTTATTACTTTCATCGTGTCTGATCTCGAAATGAACCAAAAATATGAAATCTGAAATCATAATTTTTGCCAATATACTACAGAAGGTGGAAAATGCAATAATAATGACTTTTTTTGTCTCAAATATTTCTTACTCAAAAGTATTAAAAGATAAGTTAATTGAACCATTAAGGAACTAGAAGCATTAAGAAGAACCTGGCAATAGAACCAGACTCACTAAATCTCTTACGATTTCCATCCCTAGTTACTGAAAACACGTAAGACGATGTTGTGTCTCAGTGGTTTTTAGGCAGTAATTGTAGAGAACTGCCCTGTCAGTGCTGTCAGAAGCAGGAAAACCATAAGCCACAGTTAAACTTGTTTTGCTATCACAGTTTAGAATGTTGATATGTAAAACATTGTGTGATATTAACATTTCCTCTCCTACACACCTTTTATCATTATAGGTTTGGAAATCATCAGTTTGCACAGACATTGACTGTTTTTACACTGAAACTTTGCTGTAGAGAAGTTCACTTCCCATAAGCATGTGGGTAAAGGATATGAGAGCCATGGCCTCTGTTGGACTTTATAATCTCATAAAGTGTTGGAAGGCATTGATCTGTCTTTGCCTCCAGACCACTTTAACCATTCAGATCGAGCACAGTTACTGTGTTTGTGTGTAAATGTATTTGCATATGTATGGGCCACACTTTGCTTTACTGTGCAGTGTGCACCTTTGTAAGGGTGTCTTTGTCTGAGACTCCAGACTAGTAAACTAAATT
>NW_015508665.1:7902-9232 GCF_001515645.1 Sinocyclocheilus grahami | reverse complement strand
CATAATATTAAAAAAAGAATGCCTTCCATTCTCGCTCGGTCTGCAATAGCATAATGGGACGCGCTGTTGACGTATCATGTCTGCGCATGATACGTCATCAGATATGATTGGACAAACATATTTTGGTCCTACGCCTTCCACAGACAATATACATACATTTAGACCACTTAGCTTGGTGATTGCTATCACGATGTGAAGAGACTTTCATCCAGCATAACAAAAAAAGGTTTTGAACCAAATCACCCACCCTGCCTTTAAGTTTAGATATGGGGTTGGATTAAGGGATCTAAAATATGGCCATTCAGAATAAGGCATTAACATGTGCTTTATAGGTACTAATAAACAGCTGGTATGCTAGTAATATGCTTGCTAATAAGCAACTAGTTATTATATATTATATATTCTGCACTCATTTTCACTCTGGTTTAATGTGGTTGTTTTGGAGTTGGATCAGAGAGAAAGCTTTGACATTAACTGCTCTGATGCTTTCAGTGCCTTAATGTCATTTAGCTTAGAGTAAATGAGGAAACCACAGGTGAAACATGACCAGAACCAGTTCACTGATGAGGTGCCCATGTCAGGACCTGTCTTTTTTTATTCTTCATGTTCTTTGTTTTTTTTAATGGATTCTCTCTTTTCTCTTGGCTGCTGCAGGTTCTATACCAATCGCTTTATCTAACACTCAGTCAGTAGCTCCAGCCAGCATCTTTTATTGAAGCCATGTCTGACTTTGAATAATTTAACTCACTTCATCTGTAGATGTGTGTTAAATCTTTCATAGACCCCTGTGCAATTCTACAACTTTGGAGAATACCGTACACTCGCCGTAAATGTATTCTGTCCACGTTTGTTTTCAGATACTGCTCAAAACAAATTTCTCAAGTCAGTGTGTATCATTTTATATTCAGAATTTCAGCTCTAATTACTTCAACCCTCTCCTTCTTCTACAGAATCTTCCAGAAGGAACATCCAATGTCGGCTCCCTCAAACTAACATATATATCCAAGGTTTGTAATTGATCTGTTATTTCTGACTAATGATGACTAGTTATTACCATCTTTATATTCACAGACATGAATGATACATTTTAAATTGTGCAGCTTGTTAAGAAAAGTGACTACGCATTCAGATTCACCATTTTCTTGTAATGGCTGGCCATGTGATCCAAACTCTTATATGTGATAAAACAGCTTTTTATATATATATACTGACAAGCTACCCAAAATCGCGTTTAAAATCGCAGGCGATTCATTGCTTTTGTGTAACTTGTCAGTGAACTATGGCTCTCTGTAGTAAATGCCGCTCCATCTGAACGCACGTGCTGGAGATT
>NW_015508665.1:3633-3917 GCF_001515645.1 Sinocyclocheilus grahami | reverse complement strand
AGACGAAAATGTGGAATAAAGTCATTATTTTAGTTTTCTTTGCGCGAAAAAGTATTCTCGTAGCTTCGTAACTTTACAGTTTAACCTCTATTGGATTTTGTCACGCCGCGCCGCTCACGTCCGGTGTAGATGGTGTAAGTCTGATTGGGGATTAAACTGATGATCCTGTAACCACAATCAAAATTGTACTGTTATTAATGGCTTTGCGTGTCATTCTTCACCTGAAATATGGTGAATAAAACGAAAGAGGCCGTGGGTGAAGCACACTTTAAGTGAAATATGCG
>NW_015508665.1:2412-2868 GCF_001515645.1 Sinocyclocheilus grahami | reverse complement strand
CGTCATGGCTATGGTTCATGGCCACGTCAGATTATGTCAGAGTTTGTTGTAGTTTGTTGGAAAATCATTTCACACTGCTCAGACATTCCAGTCGGGTGAAAACAAACTCCAACCAACACCAACAAATGCCAACAGGGGTAACACACTGATCCAACAAACTCCAACAGACTAGTTTGTTGGTGTTTGTCTGTGCAGTGTGAATTGACCTTTACTAACCGGAGAAGAGTTCAAATGGTTCTCCAAACTGCAGATTTGGATAACTGGACCCTGTAGGTGTACAGACACAATTAGCCTACATTAAATACAATTTTCTCTATTAAAATTGAATAAGAAAATAATCAATCCATCCATCCATTCTCCAAACCACTCATCCTGTGTAGGGTCCTGGTTATGCTGAAGCCTATTCCAGCATCTCGGGCCATAGACTAAGATAATTAACTGAGATAAGTGAACAAT
>NW_015508665.1:0-1154 GCF_001515645.1 Sinocyclocheilus grahami | reverse complement strand
CCTTCAGAAATCATTCTAATATGCTGAATTGGTGCTCAAGAAACAGTTGGGCTGCTTGATATTTTTGAGGAAAACTTGATACATTTTTTTTTCAGGATTCTTTGATGAATAGAAAGTTAAATAGAACATCATTTATTTGAAATAGAAATCTTGTAACATTATAAATGTCTTTTATTGTCACTTTTGATTAATGTAATGTATCCTTTCTGAATGAAAATATTAATTTCTTTAAAAAACAATATGTAATATTATTATATAAATATATATTACTCCAAACTGTAGTGAATGTGTCAAAGTTCTTCAAACCTTCTGCTGTTTCTGGTTGTGTGTAGCACCTACTGCTCTGTAGTAGATCTATGTGAAGTATAAACTATATGAATCCCAAATGGAATGGTTTGATCTGGACCTTTTTTTAATTATAGAACTTGTAAATACTCATATAAAGAAAGCAGCTGTCGCATACAGATTTGTTATGCTTGTTTGACTTTTTTCGTTTCTTCTCCAGGTGCCGAAGTCAGGAGAGCAGGTGGCTCATAATATAACAGAAGCTTGTGTGGACACATCGGGTGCCATGAAACAAGTGTCCTACAAGACCGAAATCATTGCAGGAGTGCCCATCATCACCACCACACAGGTCACTTAACCTCACGACACATTATCATATATTAAAGGTGGCTCCGCTGCAAAAACAAAATCCTGCAAGATACTCTGAGCAGTACCATGATACCTTGATATATATGTTGTGGTACTAAATGATTACCACTTTCATTTACCATGTGTTTGTGCAGTATCATTACTGATGTAGCTAATGCAACACATTTGAATAAAAAAAAATGGATGATGTAATAAACTTTGTTGTATGGCACTGGCTCTCAGGAGAAGGGCGAGGATCAGAATGGTGCAGACAGGAGCGGGCAGAGGAAACCTCCCAGTCAGCTGCCGTATTACTTGAGCCGGAGTAACCAAGACCAGTCAGTCATTAAAGCTGGATATTGTGTCAAACAGGGAGGTGTGGTGAGTAAGAAGTGAAGAATAAGTTTGTATTTTAGTTTTTGTTGAGTATAATATTTCATCCATTAGACTTTTATGGCTTTTATAGTATGTTATAGGAGAATGCGGAGCTCATACTCGAGAAAGGGAGGGGGGGGGGGGGC
>NW_015508664.1:31221-31445 GCF_001515645.1 Sinocyclocheilus grahami | reverse complement strand
AAAAAAAAAGGGCCATCCAGTTTGACAGCTTGCCTGGCTCCTGAAAGGTAGCCAGCAATGCACCTCAACGATCTTGTCGCGAAGTGGCATTCGGCACATTTATGCGGCGGCGCGTATCATTTTGCAGCATGACATGAGGATTTAATGAGTCTTAAAGGTGGGGTAAGTGATTTCTGGTCGCCAATGTTGATATTTCAAATCACCAAAACAAACATGCCCCTACC
>NW_015508664.1:20072-20367 GCF_001515645.1 Sinocyclocheilus grahami | reverse complement strand
TCCTTCATGACATAGCACAAAGCAACAAATGATCAGCATCTTTTCTTTTTGTCTTTTTGTTTTTGTCCTGACCTACCCGCAATGAGCACATTTCCTTTGTTTATTCGTTTCTGTTTCTGTGCTGTAGCACTGGGTACCTCTGTACTAAAATCTCAATGGACCGAAGTACTGCTCCAAATATAGACGTGTGATTCCTGGAATAATAAACCTCAAACATAGTCGATGACTGATTGTGAAAGTTGAGAAACGTTAGATATTGAATGACAGATCCCTCAAGCTATAGGAAAAATATATA
>NW_015508664.1:19074-20062 GCF_001515645.1 Sinocyclocheilus grahami | reverse complement strand
ATTTTAAACAGGTCTTAATTTTGTGATTCTGCATTTTCCTTTTTTTGTGTGTGTGTTTTTCATGTCGTGATATAGGTCTTAATTTTAATTGAATTTAATTCTTTAATTCTTAAAAAGGTCTTTAAAAGTCTTAAATTTGACTTGGTGAAAATTTAATATTGTAAAGGCTGACATGCTCACCATGCTCACCGTGTCAGTGCCACGCCATTACTTCAAATGTTGCCCTACATCGAGACTCGTCACTGAGAGAGTGTGTATTGCAGGCATCTACACAGGGTTCCCATTATTAGAAAAAAATCATGAAGTAGCCTTAAGTATTTTGATATTTTTCAGCCAAGTTAACTCAAAAGCATCTGTTTTTGTAGTGTGCATGTGCGCTAGCTTTACCCTGTACTCTACCCAGGCCCTCTACCAGATAAGTCATCTATGATTGGTAGATTGGGGATAGAAAGAAGGTACAATTATACTGTCAGTCTGAGACAGCAATTTTGGCATTTTTCACCAGTCATTCACATGCCTCTCACTATATTGGCAGATCATGGCTGAGTCTCCTGGGGTCTTCCGCAGCCATACTGATAACTCTCCAGACTAGAAGAAAACTAAACAATCACATTCTGCTGGTTGGTAATTGGGCTTTCAAGCAGTCCTCAAGTATGAATAGAGGATTGTAATTTTGAAATCAGACCCCCTTGTTCTCTTCGACCCCCACACACAGACATTCACACATTTGGCATACCACTGTAGTTGTGCATCACTGAAGAACCTGGTGACAGAAGATTGTGAATGGTGGAGGTCTTGCTGGCTCTGAATCTGAAAGAAAATTAGTTCAACAATGCTCCTCAGTGCCGCTGATACTGCGTTTGTTTGATGCATTCTTTCTTTGAGCAAGACATTCTTAGATTCCAGAAATCCACCCCTGCTTTGCAACCACAGAGATTCACAGGATGGTAACTGCAGGGCAAGTTGCCCCAGAGTCTAAATTTTTTTT
>NW_015508664.1:10361-18895 GCF_001515645.1 Sinocyclocheilus grahami | reverse complement strand
TAGATATTGAATGACAGATCCCTCAAGCTATAGGAAAAATATATACGGTATGTGAGTTTTATTTTATTTATTTATTTATTTTGATGTTTTATGTTTAATTATGTAATAGATTTTTTTATTTTATGGTGACTGTGGTCTTCCTGGCACTGGAATGGGTCACCCAGACGCAGGGCTACAGATCAAATTCTCCAATGTTATGTTTTTCCCATGTTCTTAAACTCTATAGACCACTAAGACCTCCACTCTGCTCTGGTTCCAGTCTGTGACTCTTTCATTGCCTCTTTTTGGGAAGCTTTTGTCACTCTTGACAGAGATTATGCAGATGAGGCAGCCACACGCATCCTGGAATGGTTTAAACGGGTCGGTGTAAACAAAGAGTGGAGACGGCTTATGTGCTGACAGGATGTGCCTCTCCATCGCCACTTTCCCTCAGGGCTGCCGATGAAGGGGCTGCATCTCCTCAATTCAGAGCTTGTTTCACAGCCAACGCAGCGTTGTAAGCTTGTTTCCTCACCCACACACCTTTTTCAGCAGAAGAAGGGATGGTTTTTATAAGCGATTATATATGTACTCACTATGTAGTGCTTTTTAAAACCTCCACATGGCTACTGTAAAATCACTCAAAGGGTTGAATTGGCTGAAGGCCTCAGCTAGATTCATTTCAGGCTGGTTTTGTTTGAAGATCGTTCACTTCCTTCTTCTGAGAATTCTGAGAGCAGGACAGATCACCATTGCACAAAATTGCTGTGTTACTCTGTCTGTACCTCTGCCTCAAATCTTTATTACTTTCAAGAGGTTAAGCCCTCTTTTGTGTAAAAAGGATCTCAAAATATTTACCAGTGGATAAAGGCAATATCTCAAAAAATGAAAGAGTTCAAGCTTCTGTCTTGTTTGTTTTTTGGGGTTTTTTTGGGCATGCATGAGATTATTCACATGACGTTAGATTTGAATATATCCTATACTTGGTTCTGATTCAGGGCTTATTAAATTATCCTTAAAATGAAACATTGAAGTCGGGTCGAGGTTTGGCTGGTTAGCATGGTTCCATTAGCCTCTGCTGGTAGATGATAAAACTATACCATCTGGTTCTAAAAGGCATTTACCTTCATTGATGGCCATTCAGAAGTAGCTGGATAATCTGACAAAATGTCTTCCTTTTTTTTTTACATATTATATTTGATTTTTGCCAGCTCCTTTTTTGAAGGGTTCATAAAAGCGTGAATGTCGTCTGTCTTTAACAGCTTAGGATAGTTTCCTGCTAAAGGGCGTGTGACTCTTTGTGTGTTCTTGTGGAGCTGTCAACTTCTTTCTTTTAAAAAGGTGTTAAGCCTTTTAATGTTTCCATCCTACCTATATTTGAGTTTATATTTAGTTGCATTTTATTATCTCAATTTAGATTTTTCGTTTTCTTTCCACGACCCTAGAAGAATAGAGATGCTGTCTTAGACGGTTTCTTACAACAGGTGTGCATCTGTAATTTCCACAGTTCAGTTGAGTCAGTTTTATGAAACTCATTCATTCTTTGACTTCAAAGACTGGTGATTTTGAAGAGGATCAAACATGAAGGATATGTATGAAGAAGGGACTTGCTTTTCTAGGTCAAAGAACCTTTACGGCTCAGGTCTGCCCTGAGCTAGGAGTAGATTTGCGGTTTACCTGGTGCACAGACAAGACATTCACTGGTATCTACACAGAAGTCATTCGGCCCAGTGATTAGACTACAGCTAAGTGTAGCCTAAGGCATGCTTATTGCAGTATTCATCATGGCTAGAGGTTGTCTTTTAATACCCCTTCCTTGTAGTTGTCTAAACTGACTAAAAATGACAACTCTCACTGGTATTGTTTTTCTGCTCAAACAATTGCTAACTCATTCTGACTGCTTAGAAGGAAACCAGATCTAAAGAGAAGACACAATTTCAATGCACAGTTACTATTTTGATGTGCAAAATCCTTCCACCATTGAAATATATTTGGATGTAAATTCTTCCACCTTGATTATCCATTATATGAATCTGATCGTGTTTAAACTTGCAACATCAATTTCATGAGTATAAAATAGAAAGTAAAAATCAGCCATATGTGTAAAAGGGGCTATTATTGCTTTTTCATTTTTTAAATCAAGTATAACATTATATAATTGAAATTATCTGAATAATTCTGCCTAAAATCTAGTATGTCTGCACCTTAAGACTGTTAGATTGATTATAGCAGAGATCTCAAACTCTAACCCATGTACAGTCCTTTTTATGGAGTGACTCATCTCTCCCTCCTACTCCTACTTGCATAAATCCTTACATGTTTAGTGGACTAATGATACCTGAGATTGTATTCCTTGAGAATTGCCGTTTATTCAGATCAGGCAGGTAGCAGTCCCATTAAGAGACCAGAACCATCACAGCCTGGCAACTACCAGTCAGGACTAAAAATACATAGCAATCCTTTTACATATATGCAGTTTGTAATTAAAACACAAGTGCCCTTCCGCTTCTTTGTTTACGGTGTGCCAGTTATTATTAATCCACACTTCACATCAACATTTATTTCTGCTTTTCTGAAGAATGGTCTTTCTGCAAGCCTTTTTTTTTGACATTGGAAACTTGGTAGGAACGTACACATCAGTGATACTGTTGTGTAATTCATAATCATCCACTGTGCTTCCATCTCTCAAAGGAAATATGTAGCAACTCTAGAAGACAGATGCATGCATACATGATTGCAGCTGTAAAGTTTGTTCTGTTGAGTCTTTGTCCCAAAGCATTTTGTTTTTCCACACTGTAGTCACACTTCAGGCTTGCATTTAGTCAGAAAGTCAAATGTTTAACTGGGAAAATAAATTAAGCTGAGCTGAGCACCAGATTGACTAGTTTGGGGAACCATCTAAGATCAGCATACAAGCTTAGGCTAGTTTAAAATTCAGCAGGGCACTCCAACTGATCCAATCAGTTCTCGATATTTTTTTCCTAGTTGATTATCCTGGATTTGCAAGTCTACATTACAGAAGTAAAACAGTCTGCAAAGTATCCCCTCTAATGCCAGGTTCACACTGCACTTTTCAACAATTCCAACAATTTTCAAAGTCGTTGGATTGCTTGCTCATACTGCATGACTGTTTGGGGTAGCATCTAGTTGCTAATGTGTGCACACAACACGACGGATCAGTGATAGAGGGTCATACGTTACACAACTTTTCAATAGGAAGAATCGCCGATAACTCTGCCTTGTCTAAAAACTATGTTTCACAACCAAACATACGCAAGAATTGATACGGTAAATAATGTCAGATGACGCGAGAGAGGATTTATTCTTGTCAAAAATGGTAGCCCGCAAAAAGCTTGCAATCCAAGTTGCCTGTACCCTGATTTGCAGTTAAAAAAAGAAATAAACAAAGAAGAATATGAAGGAGAGAATGGTTGCTTGCTGATGTTCTGTTGCAGGTCTATTATGACTCCACCCCCTGAACGTTCCCATGCTCTGTATGGTGCTCTTTCATTGGCTGTAGGTCATCGCCAATTACTGTCATTTCCAGTGTCATACTGCAGGACTCTGAGTCGCCGACAGGTCCAGATCTTTAGCATGCCAAATATCTCATGACACATAGGCGCTTCTCTCAGATAAAACACTACGCGATTGTAACGCACGTGAACGAGCACCGGTTTGCCTCCAATTTCCAATTTTTGACAGTGATTTCCACAAAACAGTAAGCGAGTGAAAATCAAGGCTAAAATGGTGCAGTGTGAACCAGGCATAAAATTCCTTTCTAACATTGCTCGTGTGCAGATGGAGTCTCAAGTGAAGTCTGTCTGCATTTGCATTGATGTTCAGTATGAAACTGAAGCTGTCAAAAATGTTTTGTTTACTAGAAAATCTTTACATCTTGCAAAGAGTGGTACACTGCACTGGTTGGTGTGCCTAATGGAAATAGATTTTGTTCAGAAAGAATAAAAATTACAATATTGGTTTCAAATGCCGTTTCATGTAGACTTGTAACAGACACTGTAGTCTTTCAGTTATTCAAACAGATTATTCAGTTGCTGTCACAGTGGATGGACAGGGTTTTGAACACAGAGCTGCGGTCAGTGAGTCATCTTTAACCAGAGAGTTGAGTGCTGGTGAAGTAGTCGGGCCAGCCTTTGATGAGCAGATAAAAAGAAGTGCTGGAACTCTGGCTTTTACTCTCCCTCTTTCCAGCCTTTGAATCAGGAAGGGACTTTTCAGGATCATGCCTGTTTGTTTCTCATTTTTTGACAAACAAATCCAGCCCTCTGCAAGCCCGCTCTTCTGTTTGATGAGGAAATGAAAGCCCAAGAGGGTGCATTATTCCTTCCAATATTTCTGCCACTATCGGCTTTGTTTGTCTGTTTTATCTTTGTGTGGCTTTATAATTCAACCAAACCCTCGTACTCTGTTCAGCAGGAGAATTTGCCAGCGTGACTCTTTTCATAACCTCCCCACGTTGCCTCCAGCATGTCATCTCTCACCTCGAGAGAGCAGAACCCTCTCTCATGCTGTGCCTTGGAGCCTCTCATACGATTGCCTTATAGAAGTAATCGGCCACCAGATGATTCAAGAGTCCAGGATCTTTCCCAGCCCACCCTGCACATTAGACAAGGTTAATATACTGTATCTGGAGACTGATTCCAGTGTGCCTTCCAGTCACATAACACTGCAGTCTTATTAAATAAGAGCAAAAAGGCCCAAGGGCTAAACCATTGGGTGGAGGCAAAACTGTTGATTTGATGTGTTGTAATGTGTGCTAAGTTAAGCATCACTTTTACTGTTGCTTATACGGTGAGTTTAAACCCGGAGTATAACACTGTAGCACATTCGAGAAAGATAAATGCCCCCTTTTAAAGAGTTTCAAGAGTATTCAGTATTTTTAAAGGCTCCTCCATAAACCTAGGTGTTCAGTTGCACATTATATATTCCCAGTGAAATTTGTAATTATGTTTTTTTTCTTTTTCTGAAGCCCACAATGCAGACTCTGGTTTCTTAAGAACTTTGCTTTCTTCATTTCCCTACAGACATCCCTTTACCGTCATGTACCGTCAGTCTTGGTGCCATTGTCAGTAGCCCATTTTATTGCATAGACAGGTTTTGGCGTACCTCCAGGATGGCGCTCTTCCACTCCCGGGAGTCTCCCAGGAGTCCATCTGATCACAGTAAGCAAATTTGAATCCATCACCCCCAGGAGTAAACTTGTCCATTATATTCTGGTGAATTTCCCATAGAAAAGTCTTGTATATTTTATTCAGTAATTACATTGGAGCAGATAAAGGTAGGACTCTTTAATCTTTAATTTCTAGGTGACTTTTTAACAGACGTTTAATGGCTAAGGGAAAATACATTAAACTGGACTTTGCTTTATTCTGCTTTCTTGTCTGTTTCTTGTCTTTCTTTTGTATCTGGTTCTCAATGTCTCTCAATACAATGTGTTACAATTGAGAAGGCAAAGTAATCTACCTTAATTTCTCAATGTTTCACACACATTGACAAATGTTGTCCTCTATTGCATGAACACAACATCAGGTAACACTGACAATGCCGCATTAATGGAAATATAAGCCATATGATGGAAATTAGCAGCTCGGACATTCATCAACGCCTATTGTATTTCAGTGCTGGATGAGTAAATTATAACGAACGTTTTATTTTGGGTGACCTTTTAACAAATGAGGCTGAGTCACGTTCATATCACATTCATGTCAATTGAATTTCTCTCTGCAATAACCATCACAGGTGATGTCTTATTTTCCCATGAGGCACAGTGCGGCATGTATTTTCTACAGTGCAATCATCATGACACTTTACTACAGTGAGATATGTCTCCGCTAAGAAAATCCTCTGCTGACAACACTTGTGCGTTATAAATGGAAATGACAACCATCATTTTACATCAAGGTAATGAACCACCTTCAAATGCTAATAACAACTCAATTGACCATCCCTGGGTTTGACAGCCAGTATACATTAGTAACTATAAAGCACATGTTGCTGCACAATCCAAACGTACTCAAGTGCGCTCTTGGGCTTTTTTATATTTTGTGTTTTTTTAATTCACTGCAGCAGCTAGTTTAAATGAAGCCCATTTGATGTATACAGACACATAAAGTAATATCACTCTTTATTTATCAAAGTCAAATAAATCTTGTAGTCAAAGCCTCTGCATACGGTAGATAAAGAAACATGATTTTCACAAAAGGATAGAAAGGATCCTTTGACCCTCTTTAAAGTATTAATGTCATTCAGGGCACCTCATATTCTCTTTAAAGGCCGAAGATGTTTATTCACCCAGATAGAGCAGGAATTTCAGTTTGATTGAGTATTCTTGTAAATTCCAACCCCTGAGTATCTTTACTTGCTTGAATATATTTAATCTCTGACATTAACGTCCTCTGATATCGGTCCTTTGAAACTAAGCTCTCTAAAACACTGTCGTTTATCTCTGGTTTTTCTTTCCCTGTCAGTAAATGCACACAAGTATATGCTCAGTTGCTTTAAGAATCTTTATTTTCCCCTTCGCTGTGGTCAACCATAGGAATTGTCCCTGCGTTTAAGCCTGCTATCCATAAAATACAGCTCGTCTGACAAATTTTGTTCATTCCCACATTGTGAAGTGAAGTGACATGTGGCCAAGTATGGGTCATACTAGGAATTAGTGCTCTGCATTTAACCCATCCAAAGTGCACACACACAGCAGTGAACACACACCCGGAGCAGTGGGCAGCCATTTATGCTGCGGCGCCTGGGGAGCAGTTGGGGGTTCGGTGCCTTGCTCAAGAGCACCTCAGTCGTGGTATTGAAGGTGGAAGAGAGTGCTGTACATTCACTCCCCCCACCCACAATCCCTGCCGGTACGAGACTCGAACCTGCAACCTTGGGTTACGAGTCCAACTCTCTAACCATTAGGCCACGACTTCCCCTGGTTGTGGTTGTTATATTCATTCAGAAATTATTGTGTGGCACCCTGGGATGTCTTTGAGCTAGTGTGTGCTCTGTCTCACATACCGAAAAAAAAAAACTAGTGGAGAACACAGCCTCTCCCCCTTGTCATCTAAATAATGAGTTTCATTTAGTCTGACACCATACTGGGAAAGTTTCAGTAACGGCATCCAAAAATCGACTTAATTTGCCTGTCCCTTGCTCTCTCAGACAACACTAAATTAATTAGCGGCAGATTGATATTGCACTTCTCTCATAATGTGGTCGGTGGAGAAAAGGTGACAGGCTGCTTACACCTTGCCTGAGGACTAATAAGCGATCGGGGGGGGGTCCAGGTTTTCCTTGCTGCAGTTTGCATTTGCAGGAAGATAGAACAGTTTTTAAATCCGAGAGCCATCTGCTTTGATGCAGACCGCCTGTTGTATTTGAACATTTAATTTTGTTGGAAGTGAAACAGAGATAATGACCCTCTCTCGTTGTCTTCGCTGAGGGAAGCTTCCGTAGCCAGTGTAATTGTGTGTTGTGTGTGTGTTGAGCACCAACATTTCTCCCCAGGATTAATTAGTTTGATTCACACTGTGTCAGCCATGCCAGCATCATTCCCTGGGGTAACTGGCAAACAAATAGCAAAAAAGAGAAACCAGATACCTTTTGTGTGTGCGCATGTTAGTTAGGCTTGGGTATATGTGTGTGTTTCTGTGCTCAGCTTTGGCAAGAGTTTGTCAGATGCGGTACTCTGCATGGATTTACCCCCCTGAATTCTTTAATTAGCGTACGGTAAATACTTTGACGACAGCAGAATTCTTGGGAGTTGGAGAAGGGAGAAACTCAAGGCTGTGTTAAAAAAAAAAAAAAAAAGGGCCATCCAGTTTGACAGCTTGCCTGGCTCCTGAAAGGTAGCCAGCAATGCACCTCAACGACGAAGTGGCAAGCATGACATGAGGATTTAATGAGTCTTAAAGGTGGGGTAAGTGATTTCTGGTCGCCAATGTTGATATTTCAAATCACCAAAACAAACATGCCCCTACCCCAAAAGGGTTTCGCCCCTATTGTGATAGCTCCGCCCACACATACGTATGCAACCCAGGCAACGATTAGTTCTGTGAAACAAAGCAAAACCAATGTTACACCGTGTCTACACTGGGCGCGAGCAGCGTGCCATGACAAAATACTATAGAACTCATTATAATCAGTGATGCTGTCTACACCATAGATATATATATATATATCTATGGTCTACACTGGATGTGCCGCGGCACGGCACGACAAATCCCAGACAGAAAACTGCTGCTGCATTCTATTTATGACGTATTGACACAAATTTCAAATGATTTTCAACGGTCGCTTTGTCGCGTCCAGTGTAGACAGACTTTAGCTGTTGTGCCGCAGTGCGACAACTGTTGCATCTGTTCGAGAAGAAACAAAGCAACCTTGGCGTCCGATCGCAGGCCTTCCGCTCCTTGAGTTCTCTCCAGCACTGGAAAGCTGATCTGATATTTACACGGGTCCTACTTCTTGCCTTATCGTACGCCTTCTTTTGTTCCACAGAAGTTTTCCTCTTTTGTTTTTTATCTGCCATCTCTATCTTTCTGTCG
>NW_015508664.1:8279-10272 GCF_001515645.1 Sinocyclocheilus grahami | reverse complement strand
AAAATACATACCCCACCTTTAATCCGAAAGAACAAATCTGAGCTCAACCAGTATTAGTGCGCCTGGTTTGCATCATCTCCAGGAGAAATGTTCCAAGGCCGTTTACATGACATGGCCATCCTGACAGTATATGTTTTGGGATTCTTAATAAGCCTCACATCAGCTCTGGAAGTGGCTACCTCTTGGAGGCTGTAAGTAATTGATAATATGGAAACCCGATGAAAGCGCCACTGTCGCTGAGGCCCGGAGGCTGCACTGTGATATATGTGTCCGGGAAGACAATGTAATTGACTCCATAAAGCTAAGGCCCTCAGTTAATGGGGGTGATTGCTGAAGGAGGGAGGAGTAGGATTCATTCCTCCACTGAACAACCACTAGGGAGCCATCTTTAGTCCCTATGTAAAGTGTCATTTCCCAATAATATGATTATGGTCGAATCCATTCCAGTATTTTTTTTTACTTTTTTATTTTTTTTATTCTTTATCCCCTTTTCTCTCTTATGTTAGATGCAGTTGCCTTGTTGAACAAGATTGACTAGCATGCCAAACTAAACAAATGACATGACCCCTTTTATTCTGCCACTGTCCGTGAATATATCCTCATTCATGACGGACATGCTTTAGTTTTGTTCATGAACAGCATGTCTCATTCATTTACAAATAACATTTTGTTCCCAGTTTGTTCAGTGCCGCTGCAAGTAGTTTAGTCTCAAAACATGAACATGTGGTCCAACCATTAATACTGCGCCTTTGCAACCATCACATTAATGCTATTTGTCGGTGCTATAATCAGTTTTTGAAGGCAGGAAAGCATTCGTATGCTTCAAAATAATGAAAAATATGAGTTAGTGCATAGAGGTGTACAAGAATGATTTGTTCACTTAAAGGATTTGTTTAAAAAAACACAGAATCACTCATGACTGAAACACTGCTATTGTTAATGCATTTGTTAACTCTGCATCTCTGAACTTACGGTCCGGAAGAATATGAGTCACCTGCTAATGGTGTGTAGGAACCAGAGAATGCAAATTATCTACAACACTGAGCTTGACATTTTTGTGTTGACCATTCATCTTGCAAATGTCTATTACGAAATAATGGCTTTTAAGGCACCATGACAGTTACTCTGAGAGCACGGCTGCCTGCAAAAGTTTGTGTTAGAGTTTACTTTTCTGATTTAATCATACCATCGCATCATTAATCTTCATCTGCTGGACACTTTGGCATACACATCAAGAGATAATGAGGAATAAGAAATTGTGGGAAGGGAGAGTTCGGGGTTCTAGTTTCTTTTTTTGCTGACTCAATGGTCACCCAAAAGACTCTAGCTGTGCCCAGCATGACTCAGAGAGTCTCTCAGTAATGAGAAACCGTTGGAAGCGCGGTAAACCTGCAATTCGTCATCGCACTTGATTCCTAAATGTGCTGAGCTGAAAGTGCACTAGTGCTACATATTTAATGAAGTTGAAAGGCTATCGAGGTTTAATGTTGATGAGATGCCTTGACTGCATTGTTGCAAAAATTTAATTTTTCATGCACATTGTCATGTGGGTTCATAAGTCTGAGACAACATTGGAATATTTATCTTTTTCAGTCCTTATAAATAAAGTTTTATATGAAACAATTAAGAAATATTTTACATTCAGGACTAATCAAATAAGCAATTTTGTGTTCATTTTTCAATGATATGCGTCGTTATATTGATAATTATGATTTTTAATTTTTATTGAATTGTTATTTCCCTATATTTGAAATCGAAGTGCAGCTTGCAACAATTAGATTGTCAGCACTCTAAAATGGTATAATACAGTGAGACACAACACAATGTACATTTTAAAGCTTCCTTTTTTTATGGTCATTATTTTACATCCAAATTCCCGATTTGGTGCTTCAGCATGTAGGCTATGCAGTGTGGGCCATTGTTTCACTACCCACAGGCTTGTCTTTTATTTGTCTCTACAGCTGTTTGTGAGTGGGGAGCTAAATAGGATTTT
>NW_015508664.1:0-797 GCF_001515645.1 Sinocyclocheilus grahami | reverse complement strand
AGTAAAACGGTATTAAGAATAATGGAAATTAGCAACAAAAAAAAAAGTCTTTAATAAAAATGCCTGGATGCATTACGGTAATGAGTCATTAAAATTCACTTTTAATTTTGTTTTACAGTGAATGTCACATTAAAAAATAATGTAACCTATGCAAATAAATAAAATAAAAATAAAAGCCTAAAAGTATTCTTCATTTTCTCTATTCAAAATATTTTATATGACAGCAAAATTAAAATGTCCCAGCCAGGAGTTGGTTTAAATAAAACACAGCCAGCATTTTTGTTTAAATGTGCTATGTTAAATAAATGATTTGAGAGTATTAGACGCCTCAACCAATAGTTTGCCCTTGCCCTTTCATATACTGAATGTATCAGTGAAATCATGTTTTCTTCTAGAACAGGACAAGACATGTTTCTTAAGTATACTCTCCTGTTAGGTCACAGAAACAAAGAGCTTTTAAACAATTGACAAAGACTGTATTCACACAGAGCCTCAAAAACACCTTAAAATAGAATAATTTTCTTCAGAGTCACGATGGTCTAATGAGTCTTGTCTCTTTCCTCAAGGAATCTGTCCATCTAGAAGTGCATTTGCTGCTTATGAAAGGAGGACGTTTCACTTGGATTCGATCTGGTTGAGCAGGTAGTTTCAAGACAGAATTAAGTACTTTTCCGCTTGCCATCACTCCAGGTTTACACTACAGGTTAGCACTCATGCTGTCTGACTGCTGTTTCTGCTTTCAATTGAACAGATCTGTCTGCTGCACTTACCTGGTCCCTGCCCTCCAGGTGCATGCT
>NW_015508663.1:19536-20359 GCF_001515645.1 Sinocyclocheilus grahami | reverse complement strand
TATATCAACCTCATTTCCGAATCATTCCACAAATTTAAAAGCCAGTAAATGTTTTCCTGTTGAATTTAACAACACTAAATAAAAAGCCCTGCTGATTTTAATAACACTTTGTATTTTGCCTGATGGTTTGTCAGACCTCTGCCTCCATAATAACTTCTATTATTGTAACTTTCATTACAGATTAATGTAATATCACACAGCCCAAGAATTTAACATCATTATGCTAAATGTTCTGGTAAAATAAACAGCAACCATTGAAGCATCTAATAAATGATTTAACTGCACTGGGTAACATTTTCTGATGACTACCAGTTGCAAATGAAATGTCTCATGTTTTTTAATTACATTATATTATCACGAAATATTGTATTATGAAACAGAAAATGAATACCAATATACCAAGCTATACTGTCTGCTAAGATGGGCAGCATCAATTGGCATATCCTTTGAAAAGTTTAGCTAAATCTTGTGAATTTAATCCTCTCAGGTTGCTCTTAGTGAATTGGCATGTCATGTCTAATTATGGAGTAAACAAACTTCTTTATAAAATGTTAAACAACCTGGCACCTTTTCCATTTGGAATAAAGCAAAATAAAACACCCAACTAGATATCACAGCAATTCATTAATTGATTTAGTGCTTTATGAAGTTATAAATGAATCTGAATGAAACTAACAATGAAATCTCGCATGCTAATTTTTATATCACCTTCTGCTGAATATAAACACAATGAACTCTCTAAATGAGAGTTCAACATTTGGACTGTTTGGAGAAATGGAAAACATCTAACAATATGTAATCAAACACAGCTCACTTCAGAATT
>NW_015508663.1:17805-19054 GCF_001515645.1 Sinocyclocheilus grahami | reverse complement strand
TGCTCTATGCCAAAGAGTGTTCAGCTTACTTTAATACCCATGCAGCCATGAAACAAACGATTGAGTTTTTTCTGGCATCAAGCTTTAGCTGATTTCAGTGGATAAACAATCCTATAGTTGAGGATTTATAGTAATTCCCTGCACTTCAGACAAATGACGCCAGACTTCCTGACACAAAGAGTGATGTAAGTCCATTGTGATAATGAATTGTGAAGCATAAAAGACTTTTAGGCTGATATTTGCGAGTTCCTTTCTGTCGAGGATGGCAGAGCTGACAAAAACAATACAAATGAAGGGTAGTTTTAACTGCATATTGTTGAAAGGATAATCATTACAGCTCCCTCTTTTTTCTCTCACATACCCATGATATAACCCTCTTTATCTTTCCCTGGTTCTCCCCATATCTTTATCCTGTTCCACGGAATCACATCACATATACAGTAAAATCGTTTCTGGAATGATAAAAGGAAGTTCAGGAAACACATGGACAAGTTTTCCATGTCCTTTGTCTCATTTAAGCTGTTTTGGATCCTAGTTCAGCACCTAATTGAGCTTCAAGCACTGCTGTGGCCTCTTCTAGCCTATGAGAGGTGCTCAAAGGGATAGTTTACCCAGGAATGACAGTTCTGCAGTTCTTTACAAGTAGTCTTCAGTACTTGGTTTTGACTTTCTCTGTACAGACACAAAACATTGTTCACAACATCTTTTACATTCCACAGAAGAGAGAAAGCCATACAGGTTTGGAACGACATGAGGGTGAGTAAATGATGGAAGAATGACCATTTTGGATTAACTATCCTTTTAACTCGAGGGTTTGTTGCAGTTGTGCACTGCTAGGCTTTATTTTGCCAAATCCTGTCATTGGCCCTTCTAGCATTTCGCAAATAACTATTATAGTCTAGCAGAAAATGTGGGCAGTGTCACTCAAGCGGCCTTGGAGTATTTGGAGAATATGTTTGACTCAAGCACCTGTGGTGGGAGCTCACAGTGGATTAGAGTGTTCCCCTGCTAATTGTGTTTGGAGAATGTTTGAACTTTAATAACTGAATAGGTGACTCATTTATCTGTGGAAAGAGCAAATCATCACAATTCCTTAGTTGTGGTATGAAAGGAAGATAAAGCTTTTGCAAACAAAGGAACTTAAGTCAGCTTAAAAATGACTCATTTTACAGCTACTGTACAACTGGACTGATTGAGTGTGTAAGTAAAATAAGAATGTGTGTATGACGTGGAGGAAGAGAGAGAGTGA
>NW_015508663.1:13289-14349 GCF_001515645.1 Sinocyclocheilus grahami | reverse complement strand
CAAATAGTATTTTAAATGGCCAAACTCAATAGTGGCAGTGTTTGGCAGCAGAGTAAATATTGTCTGAGTATACAGACAGAGAGGAGTTGCTATGTATGTTACTGTATGTTAAGTGTACACTCCACGCAAACCCGGCAACAACAACAAAGACGGGTAAAAAAAAAAAAGGGAAGGAGCTCAAATATTCTTCTTGCTTGCTTCATGATTTTATTCCTTGTTTGACAAAGAACAAAGACATACATTCGCTCTTTTCTACAACTATCATTTGTGTGCATTGGATATTGTTAGCTTTACATTCCTGTCATTATCGTTGTTGTGTCAACATGTCCCGGCTCATGTTTAGGCAAACTCTTTGGCTTTGTGCAGTGAGTGTGTTAATTTATACACAAACACATTTGGAAATGTCAATGCACAACTGAGGGCATGTCATTGTGCGTCCTTATATTAACCTAAAATTCTAGGTAAGAATCATCTTTTCATTGTAACTGTTTGAAAAGAAAGACAACAAGAACCATGAAGACACTGGAAAGAAATGTTTTGGACTAAACTGGACTTTGGTCCAGTCTGAGGAAGAAAAGAATGAACGCAAGAAAAGATAGCAGTTGTGAAATGTTTGTGGAGACGTTAATCTAAGGTGTAAAAAACAAAGAGAAGACAGACGTTTGGTTTAACCCTTTGGTTAACTGACTCTTCAGGAACAATGTTTATCTACGCCTCAGCTGCAGCTGTTGTCAATTTGTTCAGCCTTTTAGAAAAAGGCGGAGGGAGAAAGAGATAAATAGAGAAAGAGAAAGGGCGGGAATCGATGTCTTTCAATAATAATGTGAAGGATGTTTGCGCTTGGCAAGCAAAGAGAGACAGAGTTATGGCCGAGAGTTTTTACCTTGCTGTGAACTGACAGCACATAAATAAACACGCCACAACAGACACATTGTGTTCTCACTGCTGTGTGGTACTTTGTAGCCTCTAAAAGGATTCATACAACCTTAATTCAATGACATAATAGCACACATTACTAAATATTAAATTAGTAATTAAAAACATAAATAATAAAATATGT
>NW_015508663.1:10864-12939 GCF_001515645.1 Sinocyclocheilus grahami | reverse complement strand
TTTTTTTTTACATTTGAAAGCTCCAGCCTCCAGATATCAGTAGAAACATGAGGTTTGTGTGTGTGAGTTGCACCTTTCAGAACAGCAAGCACAGTTCTAAAAGAAGCCTCTGTTTTTGTTGGCCTCATTCAGGATCGCTCTGCGTTTAAACACCAGCTATCCACATTTCCTCCTCCAGTGAGCAGAGGAAGTCATGAAAATGTCAGTGGTTTTGCTTGATTAATGAAGACCCAACCAGAGTTTTGACATGGCACTGACAGCATCAGCGACCTAGTGAAGATCTTTTCATCGGACCACTTAATAATACTCTAGCTTCCATTGGCCTGTTTGTTTAATTCCCATTTGGGACATTCTGACCAGTTCTGGCATTTTTCATGCCACCAGTCTCTCCTAATAGTAACGCTTAAAATCAGGTGAGAGGGAACATGCCTGTCAGCTTGGTAAGAGTTGGCTAGCACTGATCTGTTCTGATGATGAAGCATAGGGGAATTGATATAATTTGAGGGGGAAATTGAAGCTCTGAGCGTGAAATTACCCTCATTAATAATGGATGGTTTTTTAAGGAAGAAAACTGTAAATTAATTCCCATTCCCCTTGATAACTCTCAGTCCACAGACACAAACTGCCAAAAGAAACCGCTTTGTACAATGTTCATGTTCTCTTTGGTTGTTTTAAAGTCTTTGGTTGGTTGAGTCATCAACTACTGCCCCTCATTTTGTTCAAAACCTGCATGACTTTCTTTTTTCTGCAAAACACAAAGAAAGATATTTTGAAGAATGTTGGTAATTAAACAGTTCTGGTCACCATGCATTGACCCCTACTGTATGGGAGAAAAAACATTACATTTCTCAAAATATCTTTCTCAA
Source organism: Sinocyclocheilus grahami (assembly GCF_001515645.1). Lineage (NCBI taxonomy): Eukaryota > Metazoa > Chordata > Actinopteri > Cypriniformes > Cyprinidae > Sinocyclocheilus > Sinocyclocheilus grahami. Next base: position 12,073 of record NW_015508663.1, on the reverse strand, counting down.
GATATCTTTTGGTCTGTAATGACATGAGGGTGGGTAAATGGTTGCAGAATTTTAGTTTTTGGCTCAACTTTTTCCTTAATGCAGGTGTTGTCCATCCAGTGTGTCTTACAGAGCGGTTTTGCCCTGAGAACTCATTTAGGCAAAAGCTAAAATGATGGTAAATACAATAATATATGCATGAATAGTCACACCTAGTTTATTATTGAAAATAATTACATGAAACATTTCCCTGTTCATGTAATTATCAGGGGAAGAACAAAAACATATTCGGTACAGGAACTTATATTTGTTGTAAGGGGAATTTGTTACTTCCTGGTACATGCATTATAGGTAAAAACCTGGTTCAGGTTTCTTTTCCATGTGCACATTTGATGACACATATATGCTACTGTTCACAAGTTTAGAGTCAGTAATATTGTTTATATATTATTTGTAATATCTACTTTTCTTTTTAAAGAAAGCAATACTTTATTCAGCAAGAACGCATTTCATTGATCAAAAGTGACAGTAAAGTCTTTTACATTTTTACAAATATAAATATATTTCAAATAAGCACTGTTTTATATAATGTTCTATTTATCAACAAAATCTTGAAAAAAAACTTGGAGAAAAAAAGCATCAAGGTTTTCACAAAAATGTTAAACTGTGATAATAATAATAATAATTAAAACACTACCAGGCATCCAAACAAGGGGTTCTTTATTTCCGTTTATCTATGTGGAAGACACTGTATTAATACCCGAGATTTCCAGTTGTGGGAAGGTGTTTAAGATGAAATAAAAAGTACAAAATAAAAAAAGGAAACATGTTCCCCAAATATACAAAGGAACAAACCAAAATAGATAATATCAGCTTCAGGTAATTCTACCTCTTAGAAACATCAATTAGTGTCAATTACCCCCCCCCCACACACACACACTGGTTATATATATAATGCATATTATATGCATATGAACAACAATTTGACCATTAATTATGTAATACTGTAATACTGACATGCAACGAATGCAGTGTGCAAAGCCTGACACCACACATAGGATGAGAGAGCGTGTGTGTTTAGTTAAAGCACGGTGCTGGCCCAGAACATGCATTAGTGATGAGACCGTAGGCCTCACAGACCTCACATACCCTCGGCCAAACTGTCAATCAAAGCTCCTTGACAGTCTGCAGGAATTACAGGAGCTACATATTCCAGAACTATCTACTGCA
>NW_015508663.1:5013-5473 GCF_001515645.1 Sinocyclocheilus grahami | reverse complement strand
GTTAATGATTTATTAAAGAAAGTTATTATAAAGTGTTACCAAAACCAAAAGTTCATAAACCCATTTCCTCCAGTATGTGTGCGTGAGTAAAATCTGCAGCCTGTCTCTGTAGTGTAAGTGTGAATGTTTTATTGCGTGTGTAAGTATGAAACTTCTTGTGTTTCTCATTAATAACTGTGTGGGTTGTGCTAACACTTGCTGATTGGAATAGAGAGCCTGTTATTTACAGTAAGCTGCCAAACTAACGTAATAAGAGTAGTAGATTTACTGAGACACACAGAGACTTATTTACATGTACAGTACACATGTTCCGTATTTCATTAAACATATTAAAGTCCTAATCAGATTCCTAAATATTTTTGCTGTAAAATCATACAATAAACCAACCAACCTCCTAATTTCTGGCCCTTAGCTTTAACCACAACACACACACACACACACACACACACACACACACACA
>NW_015508663.1:0-1451 GCF_001515645.1 Sinocyclocheilus grahami | reverse complement strand
TTATAATCAGGGTCGTCTTATATTCGGGCCAATACGGTAATTCTGTTCTTTCTGTTTGTCCTTTTCTTCTCTCTGTTGATTTTCACTTGTCTCTCACTCTGATTACCAATATTTAGATCATTTAGATCTAAAGTTCCTCAACAGATGCAATGTGTGATGTGCGCAATGTAGAAACAGTCTTCCCAGACCAAGAGGAGAGGGCAGGAAACATTTGGGCATGAGAGGGAAATGGAGTGATATTCACAGCAGTTGTCTTTCATATCCCACAGCAGCAGCTGCATGGGTTTCTTAATGATCTTTTCATGCTCTCGGACACTGAGTGTCTCTTTGTAGGCTGCTAGCTGGAGCCTGGATATAATATCACTTCTCTGTCTACTGTATACTTTGCACCAGGCACACTACTAGCAGGTGGCGCTCAGTAAAGCTCCGTTTTTAAAAAATATTTTGTAGTTTTAGTTAACAGTAACAGTCTCAGCTAGTTTTCTAATTTTCACTTGACTCTCACTATTGGCTTATTATTAAACTACCTAATTATTTTCCATCAAGGAGAAATACAATGCTGTGTTTCTTAGTGCTCTGAAGAGCAGAGAGCTATCATTACACACAAACACACATACACACAGTTGGCTCATCTGCCAGGTGACGCTTGGTCTCCTCAGCAATCATACCTCACCGTGGCTTGCCCAATCTGTCCCACCACAAGCAGAGCGGCAGCAAGCCACATACCACTAGCTTATTAACAAACTCAGCTAGCAGTATGTCGCCACAGCTCTCAACCAAATGCTAACATCCAGCACTTCCAGCCAATTTATATTAACATACTGTGTACAAACAATTAAGATTAAATCTGCATGCATGGCACAATAATAAAATGTATAGTGATTCATCACTGCAGTGTAATTTGCTTTATTATCTTTTTTGTTTTTCATTGGTTGTGACCGTTTATCTGTATCTGTAGGTGTGGCCATCTCAATGGATTTTGAGCTAAATGTGGTGACTCGGCAGGCATTAAAGAATGCCAAGATATGCAAAAGGGAGGCCTTGGCAGTAGCACTGACACCCATTGTTAAATAGACAGAGGAGTGGTCTGTGCTTTTTTTTGCCAATCAGAAAACAGGCTAATCGGAAACATCATTTTGCATGATGGCTGTTTTTTTTAGTTCAAGACAGGAAAATGCTGAAATATATCAGTTTACCCTGATATATCAGTAACATTCTTGACAAATGTGCTAATACAATGTTCAAGTTGATTTGGAGCTCTAAAGGTTACAGAATTATATACAGTGTATAAAGAAAATGCAAAGGAAGTGTACATCATCATGCTATTCATTTTGGCATGTATTGGAAGATCCCCTTATTGCTTGATACTTTAGCCTAGATCCAACAGATTGTTTATGTTCCTCTATTCCCTTCGAAATCACAGATTAACACTGAAACTAAACTACTCCTAC
>NW_015508662.1:19639-20368 GCF_001515645.1 Sinocyclocheilus grahami | reverse complement strand
CTAATTACTAATGCATCAGTATGTACTGAATCTGGGTGGTCCCCTGGAAATTCAGTCCAAATAAGCTGTTTAGTCATGATGTCAATTTGGATGCCAGCCCACAAAGCTAATTCAGCATGGGTTTGGCAAAGTGGACACCCATTTTGGTCATTTATAACATGTTATCCATCTTGGATGATTTTTTTTTCTTCACTGAGCTTGTTGCAACGCTTTATGAGATTTCTGTGTAACTGCTACTTAAACTCAAAAGGCTAAAGATCATTGTTTCATAGTGTATTGTTTATTAGCTTAAAAAAGGATCACACACAAAAACAGACCCCATCCAGAGTCTATCTGCATCATAAATCATATCTAAAGATCATCATGACAGAAGGTTTTTACATTTTTCATGCTACATCTGATTCACTTACAGGGTCTTACAGCCAACGATCACACTGCATTTAACAATGATGGCTGCAAATATGTCTGTTTACAGTCTTTTATACCTATTTTAATAAATAGGGAACTAAAGGGTAGATATTAGCATATTCCAACATAATCTAATCTTCACAAATCTTATATCTTGGTTTGTTTGACCTCCTGATCAATATTCTGGCTTTCATGAATTTCCTCAATTTCTAGTGTCTCTTTCTCCTTCTCCTCTGGCTCGAGCCCTTGCTCTATCCTGATCTGGGCTTCAATCTCCGCTGGGTCTATGTAGGTGTAGAAATAAGCCATGATGGAGAAGAC
>NW_015508662.1:16897-19139 GCF_001515645.1 Sinocyclocheilus grahami | reverse complement strand
TTGTAAATTTAACTACAATTTTTTCCAATATTTCCTACTTGTAAATTGAGAAGATTCTATGTATTTATAATCTTTGCACCTGTTATCTTTGTTTGGTTTATGAATGGTTTATTTATTTATTTAGGCATTGTGTTATGTTAAGCTATGTGTGAACCCTTCGAATTTATCGCTTGGCTTCTTTGAGGTCTGCAATCTATATTCTGTATTAAATTCTTGTTTAAATTAAAAACTCTAGCCAATCAAAAACCAATGGACTGCACCAAGACCTTGTCCTGTTTTTTTCTTTTTCAATAATCTGTATCACTTAGATCTATTTCTAGTTTTGGCCGTCACTGGGCACATTACGCGGCAAGTAAACATTTTATTTTAGTACAGTGAAAACGCTGTATTAACCAGTCAGCATCCAGAACCGAGACTATTCATTTTATTACTGTTCTTATAAAACTGACAGAGCATTTGATATCTATTTTTTACTGTCCATGTGTAAACAGTTTTAGAAAATAATGGTGATAACAATTCAAACAGTGTAATTAGTAAATTCATCTAATGATATTATGTAAAGGGAACTGATTTTTTTCTTTTCTTTGGAGTAACGTCCTCAGTGCTGGTGACGTGACCGGTGAAGTGTGCTGTTGTTGTACCTGTGAGTATGAGAACTGCAGGCCAGTGACTGAGAACATGACCTCTCCTGTGGTAATGAGGAAGTACTGAGGAATCTGCAGAGCCATGTGGACCGAGTTGGGCTTCATGTCCACAACTTCTCTTATAGACGCACACTGCACACACACAAAAACACACATGCACATATAAACCAGAAGACACAATATCAAGGCCATACAGAGACTTCTACTGAAGTACACACATCAGTGGAGAACACGGTGCTGGGGATGAGGAAGGTGTATGAAGCACCGAATCCAAACTTCCGAGAAAACTCACACCACTGCTCACCATGTCTGAGCACGAAATCATGCCTTAGAAGAGAAACCAACAGAACAGCAGTCAGACACCATGACTCCAAGAGACAGGGATTTAAAGTCAACATGAAATTGTATTCACAACCCATTTTAAGAAAAGAAAAAAAGGTAGCTTTTATCCTTCGGGAAATTACTGGATTATGAAAAGTGGACCAAAAAGATGCATTTAGGTTGTGCATTTTTAGTCCTACATGTGTCAACAAAGCAACTGCTATTGAGATGAATGGGAATGCAAACAATTTTTCCTTTTCAGTAATCACTTGGATCTAATTCTGGTTTTGGACATCACTGGACACATTATGCAGCAAAGACCATGTATTTTAGCATGCGAGACACTATTAACCGATCAGCAATTGGGGCCAAGACTATCCATTAAGAACCGACAGAACATTTTATATCTATGCTTGTACTAACAGTTTAGAAAATAATAAGTGCTGATTGTTCAAACAGTGTAATTAGTACATTCATCTAATTACAATGTATACAAGTAGCTGTTTTTTTTTTCAAAAGAAAAAGATCTGGAAAGGTCAACATTTAGGTTGTGTATTTTCAGGGTTGCATGCTCCAGCCGAGCAACTGCTATTGAGATGAATGGGAATGCTGAGAGTTAGTAAAACGTCATTAGAGAGTAAGTAGAGTCAATGTTTTCAAGTTGACTTTAAAAAGCACTAATGTAACTTTGATAAAAAGCAATTAACAACTTTGTCAACATGTCGGCAATTATAACTATTAAACATCAATAAAAAAAATTAAAAAATCGGACAAACTGACTCACTTCCCGTGAGAAACCAGTGTGTAGTTTGAAGCGGCTGATGGTTCGATGGAATCCAAGTTAGTGATGTTCAGATCAGCTGTCCAGCCATTCACAAACCTGTGTGACATGAAATCATTCAGGGATAGGTTGGTTTTAAGGAGCAGTTAAACCAGTTTTAAGTCTTACCTAATGGCATGCTTTCCTTCATTTGGTTTGGACTTAATGTCTTCTTGCTGGAGGAAAAAAGAAAGGTCAGTATTTTTCACTTTTATATTTTCACAGTAATGTTTTTAACAGGCCATGGACCTGTGTACTTACGGGCAAATCCCATAGACTTACACTGAAGACCAGTGATTCTGGAGTGGGCTCTTTTGACTTGGGCCAATAAAAGCCCTAATATACTTCAAGCAAAATCAAAGATTGAACACATGGGATGTCATTTAGAACAAAATCTGGTCAAAACAAAAGTGTTTTGTAGTTTGTTTTGGTGGTTTGAAATAGACTGCCAGTACAA
>NW_015508662.1:15371-16410 GCF_001515645.1 Sinocyclocheilus grahami | reverse complement strand
GTTTTTGACCATATTTGCTTGGTGGACACTCACCATATACATGATGGTTGGGTCAGAGGGGATGATCAGGGTCTGCCGCCCCCCCTTGATTAAACTGAAAGCTTTAATGATCACAGGGTTTGTGTTCAAGGACACTGTGATGTTCTGATGGTCAAGCGTCACGTAATCTGCACTGCTCTATAAAAACACACATCTCAGTGAGGTTCTGTTAGGCTACAAGCAGCGTGAAATAGCTGAGAATGTGTGTCTGAATGTGTGTTGTACCTCAAATGAGTCTATCAGAAGATGTTCGTTGGGTGAGATGGTCACATTCAATGTTCTGTTGTATATGTTCACCACCTTTAGCTGGCTCTCAGAGGATGATGGGAAATTCGGCAATGTTTTCTGAGGAGAAAAGTGAAATGTCCTAATGAACATCTGTTCCATTCAGTGACATGAATATGATTTACAGGTTTCACACTCACATCAATCTCAATCTGGACCAGAGCCGCAGAAACAAACGCCATGGCAGCAAACAGCATGCCAACCGTCATTCTCTTCAAAGGGCTGGAGCAGAGAATAGAGTCACACATCACATTCACATTAGATTCACTCTCACTGCAGTTATGCCAAGAGATCAATCATGTCCTATTACGTAGTAAGTCATACCTGAAATTGAGGCCACACTTTTGGATGAGAGGGAAAATTAACCGGTCCATAATAGGCACCAGGGTGAGGATCAGGATGGGGTTCACAGTCTGACAGAGGAGAGACAGAGTTAGGGAGGATTTCATCAAATACAGGTTTGTTTGCCACTTCACACGATGTACACTACTGTCAAAAGTCTGGGGTCAGTAAGATTTTATTTTTTTGAAAGAAATTATTACTTTTAATCAGGATGCATTAAACTGATCAAAAATGACAACAAAAGACATTCATGTTACAAAAGATTACTAATTCAAATAAATGCTGCTCTTTAAAATGAATTAAAAAAATCCTGAAAAAAAGTATAATGGTTTCCACAAAAATATGAAGCGGCACAACTGTTTTCAACATTGAT
>NW_015508662.1:14798-15315 GCF_001515645.1 Sinocyclocheilus grahami | reverse complement strand
AGACTGGAGTAATGATGCTGAAGACTTTCAAAAACATGAAAAAATCTTACCGACACCAGACTTTGAAATGGTAGTGTAAATATGAAATGAGTCCACATTGTTTTCAAGTATATAGACATTATAATCTTAGATCATTAGAATCAAAAGCAAAGTGAATAACTCACTTACAAAAGCTCTGATAGCAATACTATCAGCTGAGGAGTAAACTGACCTGCATCTGGTCTGGCTGCAGGATGAACGCTCCCTACAGACAGGAGCAAATTACATCAAATTTAATCAAGACATACATTTCAAATGTTATTTTATAAATCTTGGGCCTAGTTTAGCTAATCATGACTACTCAGACATAAAGCGAGTCACTGCTGATTAACTCTGTTTAGAGCAATTAACTGAAATCAAGACACATACGAAGTCTCCGGTCATGGTGGTGGCTTGGAGAGTCCAGCGGGAGCCCTGGACACAGTCAACAGACACAAACCGTTACAAAACACTAGCCCACCCAACAGACCGCGGTCCC
>NW_015508662.1:12599-13112 GCF_001515645.1 Sinocyclocheilus grahami | reverse complement strand
ATTTTGTTTGAAATATTCCTTTAAATGGGATCTTTGATTGAGTATGGCGACTCACCCCTATGCATTTACACACAGACCACATAATGTTTCCTTCTGGATCTGTTTTGATATACATGCCACTGCCAGAGATGAACACCACTGTAACACACAACACACATCCAAATCACATACACAGATCAGTGTGTTTGCGCGTGTGTGTACAATTTGTGCAAGCCAGGAGAACTCCGTTTTACCCAGAGATATGACCATGAGAGCGGCTGGGACCCCAAAAGCCAGAGGATAACACTGCTGCTGAGTGTGGATGCCGCACTCCTGAGCTGCACACATGGAGGAGAGCCGTTAGTCGGGGAAGGAGAAGTCAAAAGTGTAATGGAAATGTGCGTGTTTATGTGCGTACCTCTGAGAACAGGTGTAATGAGCGTGGAAAGAAGACTTCCTGCATTGATGCACAAATAAAACACTGAGAAAAAAGTGTTGAGTTGGCGACTCTGTAACGATCAACACACCACACCA
>NW_015508662.1:10233-11491 GCF_001515645.1 Sinocyclocheilus grahami | reverse complement strand
TTGGACACATTAACTTCTGCTTTGTAATGTAGACACATGCATTTTTTTGTAAAGCTACTTTGAAACAATGTGTGTTGTGAAAAGCACTATACAATTTAATTTGAATTTAATTGAAATGAAATGCAGAAGATTTCTGTTAGGGTTAGGGTGTGTGTCATAGTATTTATAACTAGCTATATAAAAAAACAATATGGAATGTTCCCATTTAGATAAACTAAGTTAAACTAAACATGTATGTGTACAGAGATGGTAGGATTGTGGCATACATCGTATTTCTCATCAGCCCAGTCCATCCAGTGTTCCCTCTTTGGATACCTGCTGCTTCTGTGCCTGAAACGGTTTTTTATGGCAAACTAAAGAAAAAGAAGACAAATTCAATGTGGTGATTATAAGAATATAGGGATTAAAAGGATAGTTCACCCAAAAAATTAAACTTCATGTATTCATATTGCCCCAGACAGGGTTTTTATAGTTAAAAAAAAATAAAAATACAAAAATAACAAACCTATTTTATTTCAGCAAGTTGCCAAAGCAACATTTCTCATTTTCGTTTAGTTTAAAAATAACTAAAACGTAAAAAACACAGTCATTCTAAAAAAATCACAACAAAATTGCTAAAACTCTAACTAAAATTAAATCAGAAAATGTAAAAATCTAATCAAATTCAAAATATTTACAAAAACTACAATAGTATATCAATGACACTAAAAACACCAGATTTGAGAACAAGTGTCAATGACAGTGTGATTTGACAGCTATAGTGGAGGAACTTCAGTGAATAAATTTTGGTGTATTCCTCACACAAAGATATAATTTCACTTGTAATAAACAGTAGAGCACAAGTCACATAGACTGCTTTCTTTTATGGTTCTTTATAGTCTACACTAAAAAGAACCATACACTTTACACTAGGACATGGTAAGGTAGGAAGAACCCTGTAACAGATCTAGACAGGTGGTGCTGGGGAGGTGGAGGGTTAAAGCAAATTATCCCCGATCCACAGTACTGACATGGATTAGATCAGGATGGAAGTGAAAAGGGTTGTGTAAATAGGAAAGGGAGATCAACAGGCTGTGTTGTCACTCGGCTTCTCAGAAGAGTCTCTACAGCTCTAAGTCACCTCCCACTTTCATTATGTGGACAAGAGCAGCTTGAACAATCTGCAAAATGTCTCTTTTTATGTTATACAGAAGAAAGAATATTTTGTTGCAAAATTTTGTTTGAAATATTCCTTTAAATGGGATCTTTGATTGAGTAT
>NW_015508662.1:8209-9449 GCF_001515645.1 Sinocyclocheilus grahami | reverse complement strand
AATCTTTTTACTAAAACACACTCAAATTTACAGGTATTTTGAAACATGCTGCTGCTGCAAGTTAAGGAAGAACCCTGTAACAGATCTAGACAGGTGGTGCTGGGGAGGAGGAGGGATAAAGCAAATAATCCCTGATCCACAGTACTGACATGGATTAGATCAGGATGGAAGTGAAAAGGGTTGTGTAAATAGGAAAGGGAGATCAACTGGCTGTGTTGCCAACTCGGCTTCTCAGAAGAGTTTCATCACAGACCTAATGCATTTAGTCAGAGTTAATGCTGTATTTAATTTAACATGAATAAAAACAAAGTATATACAATTGTCTAGCACAGAAGTTTATGTTATTGTTAAAAATCAATTGATTTGTGAAAATTTTGAATGCATTGTTTTCTCCTGAAACCTTACTGCTGTGTCATAATGTTGTGTATCTGGGTCTAAAAAGTATTTTAAAAAACTACACTTATTTTGATGTGTTGATTAACATACTAAAACACAGGATTATAACTTTATATTGTGTGATTCGATAGTGCATTTAAAGTTAATATAATTTAAATTTATTAAATTGCAAATTAATCATTACAAAGGTGTAATTACAAATATGTTTAAATACATGGCATGCAGGTTTCAATAGAAATGGCATTAAAATATATTTTAGTTTACTATAAATGTACAGACCACATCAGTGTGGTTTCAAAAGGAAACAACAAGGGCAATAGTGTGGTTTCTATTTTATCAATAATTTGATCAGTAATTTGCGAACAGTTCAAAAACTGACCTACAATAAATTCTGAGATTGTCACATACTGTATGCTTTTAATATTAGTTTAAATTAAGTTAATATTAACTAAAATTATCCTGATAACTACACTAGTTAGCAACTAGAGTATGAAAACTACTCTTTTCAGACAAGAAAACATTAACTCACATTGATTCAATTACACTGTTGAGTAGTTTATTGATATGATTCATTTTCTGATTTTTAAATACTTTATGCTTCAAACCAAATTATGTAATGCTGTCATTTATCTTGGAGCTGGTTGGTTTGGTTCATGGCTCAGAACTTGTTTTTGTAGTTTAGTTGTAGTCTATTCTAAAGTCTGTTATTAATTCTGATCTATGTGACACTGTCGATCATAACATACTACTAGAGAGATTGGAAAACTGGGTCAGGCTTTCTGGGATGGTAATCAAATGATTCAGGTCATACGTAGAAGGGAGAGGTTATTATGTGAGTATAGGA
>NW_015508662.1:1930-2499 GCF_001515645.1 Sinocyclocheilus grahami | reverse complement strand
AATAAATGAACTTTTCCACGACAATTTATTGAGATGCACCTGTATGCATGCAGATGCATATGTTGTAATACTGTTATTTCTCTGTGCAAAGGTTTTTTGTTGCTATTATTAATTGCTCAAATACACCATATTATTTAGATTGAACTCTCTACAATGTATAAGAAAAAATTAAGGATTGAAAGAAAACAAAAAAATATATATATAATGGCATTATTCAAGATGTAAGGAACATTATCACTGAGATTATCATTTTGATAAGTGAAATAAACAGACATACGTTTACTTAGAGTAGCTATCTAAATGAGAACATCCTCTATACTTTTATTGATATTATATATTTATATTATATATAAATAAAATTTCCAAATGAGGATCAATTTCTCCAAGGACATTCATGGCAGATTTACATTGCTTTTAGGGACAATTTTGTTCCCAAACTATATGAATGATACACACGGACACATTCTGACATGACAAAATAAAAGTTATTAAAAATGAAATACCTTAATCATCGCATGTTAACACAAACATGTAGCTAAAATTATTTCATTAATCTTACCTTTTTCTTC
>NW_015508662.1:0-386 GCF_001515645.1 Sinocyclocheilus grahami | reverse complement strand
TTAAGTCTCCACAGGAAACAGTAGGTGAAATCCCCTGGATGAGGCAGAAACATACAGATCTCCTCCTGAGACACTGCCCTCAGCTCTCCTTCACCTCCTCTTCATGACAGCAGGGAGAGCTGTAGGGCGGGTGGAGGTGTGAAATGAAAGGTGAAAGGTCATAAGGTCACTGCAGGGGTCAGGTTCACACCACTGAGGAGGAGTGTGGCAGGCCCTGGATAGTGGCGGCAGTGGGCGTCCCGCTGATGGCATTGAAGATGTGCAGTGAATCCGGCAGAGGACTGCGCATCCCATCATCCGCTGGACTGATCTGTGGAGACGGAGAAGGAAAAAGAGAGAAAGTGAAAGAATGATCAGAAATCATCATCACACGCAACACACAATGC
>NW_015508661.1:20128-20381 GCF_001515645.1 Sinocyclocheilus grahami | reverse complement strand
GAGTATAAATGAGCTACAATAACAGAACCATATATTAACCCTTTTTCCTCTCTTCACAAAATTAATTCACTCTCAGTGTGCATATACACACACTCACACACCATGTGTACACACATGGCAGAAGCTTTACTATATTATTAAAATCAGAGTGGTATGACAGCAGAGGTATCAAACCTGTCCAGCATTTTAATACGTGATAGGCCATAAACATGCAAAGTACATGTTGGAGGGCCTCAGCAATAAAACCCAGCAT
>NW_015508661.1:17921-19652 GCF_001515645.1 Sinocyclocheilus grahami | reverse complement strand
AAGGTGTTTTAAGTGTTTTTTTTAGTGTTGCTGTGCAGTTCCTAAGGTGTTTTGCGTGGTTGCTTACTGATCCAAAAGTCAAAAGAGTCCAAGTCTCCATGGTACTCTGATCTCTGGATATGGCTCGGGTAATTCCTTCAATGTTGTTCCTGATGTTTGAATCTCCTGTGCGAAAATTATAACTCTAATCGCCTAGAAAAGTAACAGTACAGCTCACTTAAATAAGTCTTAAAGGGACAGTTTACACCCCAAAATTTAATGTCTACATTTGACCTTACAATGAAAATCAAATGGAATCCAATGTTGTTCTTCAAAACATCTTGTGTTCCACAGATCTAAGCAAGTCATAAAGGTTTGGAATGATATGAGAGTAAGTAAATTATGATTTTGGGGGTGAACTGTCCCTTTAAATGCAACAAATAAGTTCAGAAAATTCTTTTTTTGATCATATGATCTATACTCATCCTCTTTGTCCTCTGCTAGAAGCCTTGAACTTCAGAACCTTTCTTTTCAATACAGTTTTCAAACACTGTCGACACAAAGGTTTACAGTACATCTAGTAAAGGAAAAAAATGGGACAAGCAGATAGAGATGTGGGACAAAAGGGTGAAGCTCAGATTTCCACGAAAACCCTAAAGCTCAAGCTCAAGTGATGGTGTCCTTCAGATGAGCCTGTAATCTGGAACACTTCAAACCCTTGTCTTCCAGCGCTCCTCTTCAGAGCCTCTCTCCCTGGGGTCAGAACCCCCTCCCGAGCACAGGCAACTTCCAAGTGTGTGAGGGAAGAGGCCTTGAAAGCCGATTGCGCTTTAATAAAGTTTATTATCGGTGGGGGCTAATCCCCGTGGTAATCTCCCGCAGACCCAAAGGAAAGCAGGATTACTCACTTGCTATAATCCCAATGAAATTGTTAGGATTTAGCTAGCAAAACAGACCAGATGGCAACAGGCTTGTTCTTCTCTCACCCCTTCCCAGACCACTCCTGACCCCAGACACCCTTAAACACAGCACATGAGCTCCGCATATGGCATTGAGGGCACTGATAGGGTGAATGATGCTCAGGCTTCGGAAATGTTACAATGAAGTAAGATGTTACAGTGATGGCATATCATGAACGATCACATAGTCAAGTTTACAGTGTTTTACACAGGTTTGATTGTGAAATTAGTAAAATCTTCAGGGATGGTCTAAAACTAAAGGCTGGAATACACTACATGACTGAACAATTTTTAAAACACTAGGCATCATACACTTGCTGACTTTGTAAATGGTAACAGAAGAAAAACGGAAAATTATGGCATGATGAAACCAAAGAAAACAAAGTGTTCTAAAATTAAATCAAAATAAAATTCTGGTTTGAAATTCTCCAAATTGATAGAATCATAATATGAATTATGCAATTTTCTGTCAACTCCGACTGGCCAAAATTTGCAGACCGCCTCTGACTTTAGACAACTAGTGTTGATTCCAGACTGTAAATCAGGCCAAAAATGTGAACAAAAGTTGTGTAGTGTATTTCAGCATTTGTTTACTCAACTGATTGACAGTCACAGTCAGATTAGTTTGGGTCGCACACCAACTATTGGTTTTAAAGATACTGGACATATAAAAAGCACACGTCATGTATCTCATTCCATGCCAGAAAACAAATTGGAGTTTTAAAAACAATACAAGAAAGAGGTTTTTAAAAAATAATAATTTTAATCAGATTTTACCCAACAAAGCACTCCA
>NW_015508661.1:17059-17544 GCF_001515645.1 Sinocyclocheilus grahami | reverse complement strand
AAGAATTCTTCGATGAGTGGTCATATAAAAATTCGTTTTTGTAAAATAAACAAATAAAAGACATCAATTATGATGATAATTTTTCCATCGCCAGATGCTTCAAAGAAATAAACTTACAGAAGGAGTTAAAAAAAAAAATCTGACCACAAGCAGCCCTTCAAGGACAAGTGTAGGGTCTGTAAAACAACACTTTGGCATTAATCACCATGAAATTAAAAACAGTACTTCATAAACTCTCGATTTCTGTGCATCCATACTGTGGCGCTGAAGCTTACGGTTTTCTCTAGTAGCCACAGATTGTGAGATTTAGTCATTCCTCCTAAAAAGTATTAGTTTGGACTGGAGCGATGCTCTAGGGCAGAGACAATTTAGCACGTCGCACCTTTAACCTCAGTTTGAAATACAGGTACATGGCGAGCAGACACATGGTGGAGAGGAGGTACAGCAGGACACACAGGCTCACATCCAGCCTGGAGAATCCCACG
>NW_015508661.1:10831-11311 GCF_001515645.1 Sinocyclocheilus grahami | reverse complement strand
TTTTTTTAAATGAGCCATTATGCAACCACCTAAGAACAACCTAGCAACCACACAGCAACACATTAAAAAACCTTTCAGAACACATTAACAACAGTATAGAAACATGCTAACAACCCCCAAGAACACCTTAGCCTTCACCAACCATATACTGTAGCAGCAAAACACCTTGTCAATTACATAGCAACGTCCTAGCACACACCCAGAACAAACTAGAAAATAACAACCACATAGCAACAGTGTATTAAGCGCATAACATTCCCTAGCAACTGCACAGAACACCTTAGCAAGTAGCAACCACATAGCAATTTGTTAAAAAGAAACTCTCAGAACACCTTATTAACTACATAGCAATGTCCTAGCAATCATCCAAAACACCCTAACAAGTAGTAGCTATACAGCAACACATTAAAAACCTCTCAGAACACCTTAGCAACTGTAGTAGTATAATTTTATTTAATGCCATGTCAGCATCTGAGGCTA
>NW_015508661.1:8801-9263 GCF_001515645.1 Sinocyclocheilus grahami | reverse complement strand
GCGTGCCCCAGGCAGGACACACTGTTGTAGTATCAATTGTCAAGCGGCTGGAATGACTCTCCCGGGACATGAGAGACAGTGAGACCTAATCAGTAGAAGTGAGGGGGGACCAGGGGACACAGAAGAGCCATAGGGGGACACACATGGGGGACACTGTTGTCCAATTATTCATGACTTCATGGCTGGTAAAAAGGGACCGACGCTAAAGAGGCAGGCGACATCAAAAGATGACAAACAAATGAATTAAGCAAGTGTGAAGAGAGGCAACTAACTCCCTTTATAGCACCTTATGGACAACAGCCATGCGAGCTGACAGGTTGTCAGAAAGAACTAAGATTTTATTTATGAAATGGCAACTCTGTTCACTTTTACTTAGGAATTCTAACCAAAAGCTGTAAGATTAAAAAACACAATGTTCCTACCAGAACAATAAATGAGTATAACATAAAAATAAAATAAAAT
>NW_015508661.1:8305-8791 GCF_001515645.1 Sinocyclocheilus grahami | reverse complement strand
AAATTAACATATGATAAAAATTCTAATACCTTTTCAGGCAAAATCTTACTAAAGTCCTTAAGTGAACTAACTTAATAAAAGAGCTTTCTACTTGCATTAAAACCGGGACAGCCCAAAAGAATATGTTTCCTTAGCAATTGTATAGCAACGCCCTAGCAACCACCCAGAACATCTTAGCAAGTAGCAACCACATAGTAACTCATTAAAAACCTCTCTAAACATATTAGCAAGAGCACAGCAATGTCCTAGCAACCACACAGAACACCCTAGCAAGTATCAATTACATCTAACATTGCTTTCTTAATTTTGACAACTGCATAGCAACACCCTAGCAACCACCCAGAACACCCTAGCAAGTAGAAACCACAATACCTCATTAAAACCTCTCTGAACACCTCATCAACACACAGCAATGCCCTAGCAACCACACAGAACACCCCAGCAAGTATCAACCATGTTTAACATTGCTTCCTTAAACTTGGCAAC
>NW_015508661.1:3150-7078 GCF_001515645.1 Sinocyclocheilus grahami | reverse complement strand
CCTACCAGAACAATAAATGAGTATAACATAAAAATAAAATAAAATAAAATGCAACAGAAGGTGTGAGAAATAGAAAAAGGGATGGATGTCAGTGTAGGGAGAGAGAAATACAGAGATAGACAGATAGAAGGGAACAAGACAGCTGGTATCTGCCCAGAGGATCGGCAAATTAAAGGGAAGAAGCTGCACTGGTGCTCTGGAGAGGAAAAAAAAAACCTCCTTGTGTGCTCTCTTTTCTCCTGCTCTATACTATGGACAGCAGTGACAGGACTGAATAATATCCTTGGTTTATTATGGCACCCAAAAAGTATTTGGACACACTTAAAAGCCATACCAAGTGGCATTTATTGTACAGGAATATAGCACAAACAAACCTGTCAAGAAAAAAAAAATATTGACACTTTCTGGTCATGTGAACATGTCCATGTAGTTAATGTGATAAATGACAACTGTGGTTACTCTGCTAGGACACCTGTTTGAGCTTGAGTGGAACCGACAAATCACCCTGATGCCACCAACTGGTTAAAAGTAAAATTAGTAAATTGAAGTGTGTATTTCCAACTTAAGCGGGGAAAAAAAAAAAAAGTCCAAATACTTTGGAGCAACTGTATAACTGTATAATGTGTTTAACACTTTACATTTGTTTACATTGAAAATACCGACCTGCCAGACGGTTGTTGACCCGGTTGTGGCGAGACCACAGCCAGAGGACAGTGGCAGACAGTGAGGTCACATGATCCATGCTCTCCTGGGCCATACTCTCAAAGTGAGTTGCACATGGCCTGCATCCGAAAAAACTGCTGACATAACCTCTCATCGCCTGCAACACTTCCTGAGGATCTGAGATCAAGAGACAGAAAGAGAAGAAAGAAAAGAGAAAATGGGCAAAAAGAGGAAGTAAAAAAAAAAAGAACAAAAGAGTCATTGCAAGAAAAGGAGTACTGCCAGTTTTGGGTGTATGAAGCATATGAAAAATACTATATTATCAATATATTATAATATCATGCATTAGTATTAGTATTACATTTTATTTTATACTTACGATATTACAGTAATTTAATCACTTATTGTAGTATAAATAATGAAAAACTGCTAATTCTACAATAACAGCTTCATGAAAAATATACTACAGTACATAATAACATCATATTTGATCTTCAACTGTACATCTCCACAAGCAAATCGTAATCTATCCAAAAATGCAGCAAACCATTTTCAGACACACAATAGGCCACTAACTAACTAACCTCTGGACCTCAGATTAACCTACATTAATTCTTGCGAATCTATTCTCTCAAATACAACACATTCTGAGTATAAGTCACTGCAGGTACGAGGAGAGATGGACAGGTCAGCTCTGACTCTGAATGCTCTTTATGTTAGTTTGGTGTTGTGGTAAATACAATTCTTTATTTCTGTTTAGATGGTGGACATAATTCAGAGCATTGCCAGTGGACAGATGGACACCCCGTCCCTGGCCTTCCATCTGCAGGTTACATGACCCCCCTCCACCCGCTCGCACAAACACAAACATGCATCCACACGCAGACGCCCCCTCCACTTCTCTTCCGCCCACTGTAAGCTGCTGGATTAAGTGTGAGTGGAGAAGCTGTGTTCACTGGGTCTTATATTAACCCTTCAGATTCCAATAATCTAAACAAATCCCTCTCTTCTACCTAAACACAATTACTTTTCCAGCAGCAAAACAAGGCCCAAGAATAACAGTGACACACTGGTTTCCTGGAACATGACACTCCATGTATATTTGTATGGGGTGAAGATGGATTTTTCAACAAAAAGCACCATAAATTTGCTAGAGGAATGCACAGACGGCCACACACAGCCCAGTACAGAATCATGTCGGCCTTCTTTACACAATAGACAGGGCTCATCCATCTCAGAGCCTTGAAGGTTGTGACATAGGGCAGCTGATGACAGCTCTTGAGGTCAACAACAGGCCAAGATGGGCCACAGAATTCAGCCCAAGCTTCATTAGACCACTTACAGCCTTTCATTTACATAAGGTCTATAGCAGAAACACACACACAAAGATGTTTAACTGATTAGTTTTTCTCAGCACATTGCATTTCTGAAAGATGATGTTGCTTTTTAAAAGCCTGAAATCATTAAAAAGTCATGAAGTCAAAATTGATCTTTTTCTCTTAATACTCACATTTACATTTATGCATTTGGCAGACGTTTTTATACAAATCAACTTACATTGCATTCATGGTATACATTTAATCAGTTTCTTGGGAATCAAACCAATGACCTTGGTGCGCTCTACTGTTTGAGCTACAGGAACACTGTTTCTTATCTTATTGTAAACATCAGTGCACATTACTACAAAGAAAATTATTTCAGAAAAATGTACTAAACAACTTTCCTTTTTTGGCCATGTAGACTTCTCAGTCTTTCACAATTGACTGCAAATTCTGGTATAGAACAGACACTTTTCACAATAATATTAATTCCCAATAGATAAAATTAAGTCTCGCCTCTGTTTCACTCTGAAATATGTCATTTAACAGAAGCAATAAGGGTGGCGAATGCCATTTCATGTAGTCTGGGCTCATTACCAGAAGGTTGTGGGTTCACGACCCACAAGAGACTCTCCATATCGGCAATGTGGCCTTAAGCATAACATTTGGAAGGCTACTACTTACAATTTCTAAAAAGAAGGCGCAGTCACTAAATAAATAATACTGTGGTCTAGTTGAGGCGCTGTACATGTTAAAAGTACCTGGGATGCCCATTTCTTTAGCCTGCACTGTGAGCACATGGAAGAGGGTCCAAAAGGCACAGGGGTATCCACGGTAATGGGATTCAGATCCCTGGCAGCCCACCCACTGTACACCCTCAGGCAACACTGCATCACTTGTCTAAAAGCACACATACATACAAACATAAAGTCTCAATTGACTTATGTTTCACTTAAACATCAAGAATCAATTGAAAACAATCAATTTTCCTTTCAGTCACTCTTCAAATGAAGTGAGGTGGATACTGCAATTAAAGCAGGTATGACTGTTAGAAGACATAAAATCTCTTCAGGGATAATTTTCAATCATATTTCACCATGCATAATTAAAAGCCCATATCAAACAGCATTAAACTCTTTGGCCTGTTTTGGAATTAATCAAGATCTCCCACTGGTCAGTCTCCTGTGCAGAGTCACTCAGCAGTTGATTGGTGGGTGTGTCTATAAGAGGCGAAGATCTTGATGACACCAGCCCTTTTCCTTCCTCATTGATTCATTGATTCATTAACTGCGGGGCTAAAAGCTAATGATGTCACTAACTGCTTCTGTGTATGTTTGTGCGTGTAGGCATCTGAGCTTCAGCATCGTAAATCCTTGTTCAACAAAAAATGAAAATTCAGTCATTTACTCTCTTTGACTGACTTTCCTCACAAAAGAAGATATTTTTATAAAATGTCTCAGTATTTTTTGTCCATAAAAATGAAAGTCAGTGCAGCCCAATGTGTTTTGGACGCCACTCACTTTCACTGTATGAACAAAAACTATCTAAAAAAATATATATTTTGTGTATATGATGACAGAATATCCATATCAGGGTGAACTATCCCATTAAGTAAATCTCTTTTTTGACAACATTTCAACATTTAACCATAGTGCATCACCATGCTTAGCCATATGAAATCATTTTTATGCAAGCTGCATATGATGTTGAATGTCATGGCTTGAAATTGTGCTTGCAGTGGCTTAAATAGTTCAAACAGATGTTTTAATAAATTTACATGAGTGACAGCATCCCAATACACTGACCTCATGACCCAAGTGTGGAGAAACGCTTATGTCAAGTTATTGACATATTCAGGTACCTTTTTTTAATAAATGCAGTACTTCGCTATATCAAATGTTTGGTTGTCAAAATTCGAATTAATCATTACTAATATCATTTATAGC
>NW_015508661.1:0-923 GCF_001515645.1 Sinocyclocheilus grahami | reverse complement strand
GATTTCTGAAGGATCATGTGACACTGAAGTCTGGAGTAATGGCTGTTGAAAATTCAGCTTTGACATCACATTTAAAAATAAATTTCAATAATATTTTACAATATTACCATTTTTACTCTGTTTTTTTGATAAAATAAATGCAGCTTTAGGGAGCATTAAAAAAAAAACTTTCCAACCACAAACTTTTGAACAGTAGCATACCATTGTATGTATGAAAGCCATTGCATTATATATCAAAAGTAGCATTTATTTCAGAGAAATACATCACAAGCACAATTTTTACTTTTCAAGCAAAGTCGGTTTTAAATCGATATCATCAATGCAGTGTTACTTTGTTAATAAAACCTAATGCATTAAATAATGTTAAAGAATTGAGCCTTATTGTACAGTGTTACTGATAACACAGACCTACTGTTCAGCAGTTGTTTTGTTACTGTATTTGGTTGTCAAAAGTTTCATGCCCATAGTTAAATGTGATGTACTACACCTATGAGAACTTGAGGGGAATGGACTTCACGCATCTACTAAAAATTAAACCAGTTTGTTAAAGTTAACAGCAAAAATGGCTCCGAAAAGGCGTTTGTTTGCAGATGCCAAGATACTTTGCAGTCTAATGCAATGAAATTCAGACATTTTTAAGAGTGGCTTAAGTGTCTAATTACTTTTAGTGTCCGCTCTAGTGTTTATCTTTTCAAGAGAAGGCAATGGTTCCTGAGACACACTGTTATTCAGACAGTTTTTCCAACAGTACACTGTCGATCATGCTGTATAAGAGTATATAGCCTCTGCATATTCCATCTACCAAAGCAAGGATATAGATCACTAACCACAAACAGCCCTTTCCAATCACCGTCCTTACTGTTTCAGCCCCCCCACCTCCCACTCTCCCTTCTTCCTCCCCTTCGGACCATGACAATCCACTT
>NW_015508660.1:15197-20398 GCF_001515645.1 Sinocyclocheilus grahami | reverse complement strand
TTTCATGCCTATTCACAACAAGAACAATAACTATAATGATAACTATATTAGCATCCCCTTCAACAGACTATAACATTTTGTTTATCCCCAAAAATTGCTGCAGTTTCATCATCTGCTGCTTTAAATGCACAAGTTGATTAAAACTGATGGATTATGAATTGCAAACAGTACAATGACTGTGATTACAAGGACCACTTATGAACATCAGAAATATACCAGTTATTAGAAATAAGTTTAACATCCCTCTTCAGGTTCCACCCCTGTACATTGCATATGTTACATATTTTGGAGTAAATTTAGTGCCATTTCATTTAGATTATTAAATTATTGTTCTTCTGAGATGCACTACAGTAAATCAGCAAGTAAATATTTATACTAACAGAGGATCAGAGATTGCTTTTCCATCACTGAATTCAACAGGTACTTCCATGGATCTGCTACTCTTCACAGACACACCGCTGGGTTCTGGAGACTTCAGAGATCACTTTTCCATCGCTGAATCCAAAAGGTGCTACCATGGATCTGCTACTCTGCACAGACACACTGCTGGGTTCTGGAGACTCTGATCTTGGTGTCTTGCTCTTGCTGATACTGACACAAGACAAACAAAGCAGCATTTTATACACCACAGATGGTTAGTTCACCCCAGAACAAATATTCTGTCATTTCAAACATGTAAGACTTTCCTTCTTCTTTGAAACACAAATGAAGCTATTTTAATGAAACCTGAGTAATCTCTGTATCTCCATTCATAGTCCATGCCACCAAAACTTTGAAGATCCAAAAGGGTCTTTTTAAAGGGTGTAATACTCCAGACGAGAAGCACAGCGCTGTGTCACACCACTTTTAAAACACATTTCGAACACATTGTTTATTATGAGTGTACACCTCAACATCTGTCCACAGCACCCAGGTATGACTCAGGAGGCTGTTCAAAATCCTGCTGTGCCACTAACACAATAACCTCAGTGTGAATGCATATGTGACTTTTGCTGTTGTGAGAACATTCATTGTCATGTGCTGCCACTTACTGGAGGAACCAGGTCACAACACACTTCAATAGCAATGTTACATTAACATTAATTAAAAGGATGAGGAAAACGCAATGAGTTTGGGAAATACCCTGAATTATACTGTACATCACAAACCACTAATTTTTTTAAAGACAAAATTTGGAACTCAGCTGCATGGAAGAAGATTGCTGCTGTTATCAGATTTTCAGGTGAGATTCTGAATTATTTCAGTTAACATAAGCTCTGGGGTAAAAGGTTCAGTGATTGAGCTTAGCAACTGTTGGATTGAATTGTACAGTACAATCATAACAGTACCGACTGTACAGCCTGCACTCAGGACTGTTATACACGTGCTGCATGCATGCTTTCTGCGTCATGCGTTTTATTTGCGGGGTCTGTGTGCAGCATGTGCATAACGATGCTCAGAGCAGGCTGTACCGGTGTTAAATATACGGCCCTCAAGACAGAACAGGCAGGTTATCGATGAGTAACAGAGCAGAATAAGGATGTAGCAAAGTGTGGATGTGCTGTCCTTGAAGGACGTTCAACTCAGTTTTGTTTATATTTTGCTTAGCCTATAATTTTAAATGACAGATGTCGTATTTATTTTAGGGCTGGGCAAGGTAACGCGTTATTTTCATAGTCCATGCCACCAAAACTTTGAAGATCCAAAAGGGTCTTTTTAAAGGGTGTAATACTCCAGACGAGAAGCACAGCGCTGTGTCACACCACTTTTAAAACACATTTCGAACACATTGTTTATTATGAGTGTACACCTCAACATCTGTCCACAGCACCCAGGTATGACTCAGGAGGCTGTTCAAAATCCTGCTGTGCCACTAACACAATAACCTCAGTGTGAATGCATATGTGACTTTTGCTGTTGTGAGAACATTCATTGTCATGTGCTGCCACTTACTGGAGGAACCAGGTCACAACACACTTCAATAGCAATGTTACATTAACATTAATTAAAAGGATGAGGAAAACGCAATGAGTTTGGGAAATACCCTGAATTATACTGTACATCACAAACCACTAATTTTTTTAAAGACAAAATTTGGAACTCAGCTGCATGGAAGAAGATTGCTGCTGTTATCAGATTTTCAGGTGAGATTCTGAATTATTTCAGTTAACATAAGCTCTGGGGTAAAAGGTTCAGTGATTGAGCTTAGCTACTGTTGGATTGAATTGTACAGTACAATCATAACAGTACCGACTGTACAGCCTGCACTCAGGACTGTTATACACGTGCTGCATGCATGCTTTCTGCGTCATGCGTTTTATTTGCGGGGTCTGTGTGCAGCATGTGCATAACGATGCTCAGAGCAGGCTGTACCGGTGGTAAATATACGGGCCTCAGACAGAACAGGCAGGTTGTCGATGAGTGACAGAGCAGAATAAGGATGGAGCAAAGTGTGGATGCGCTGTCCTTGAAAGACTTTCAACTCGGTTTTGTTTATATTTTGCTTAGCCTATAATTTTAAATGACAGATGTCGTATTTATTTTAGGGCTGGGCAAGTTAACGCATTAATTGATTAATGCCAACAATTATTTTATCGCACATTAATGCAGTTTTTTATTATTATGAAAGTCCGTTGCTCACTGGCTCTGAAGGAGGGGTGGGATGTTGATCAGTAGCCTACTGGGATGGGTGTCATCACGTGTCTCAACCAATGAGAGCATCTGGGGTGGGCCTAAGACTGCAGCAGCGCTCACATGAAGCGCTCACGACTTAAGTGGGAAATCGGAAATCGCTCTTGCGCGATTCGCGTTCACACTACATGCGTACTACGCCCGAGCCCAACTGAACCACGCTTTGGCCCACCTCTTCCAACCGAGCCAGAGACGGCTAAACGAAACGCGGCCAAGCGAGGCACGGCGCAATCACACTAGTCAAATGAACCAGGCTTACGATGCTCAGAGCAGGCTGTACCGGTGGTAAATATACGGGCCTCAGACAGAACAGGCAGGTTGTCGATGAGTGACAGAGCAGAATAAGGATGGAGCAAAGTGTGGATGCGCTGTCCTTGAAGGACTTTCAACTCGGTTTTGTTTATATTTTGCTTAGCCTATAATTTTAAATGACAGATGTCGTATTTATTTTAGGGCTGGGCAAGTTAACGCGTTATTTTCATGTTAACGCATTAATTGATTAATGCCAGCAATTATTTTATCGCACATTAATGCAGTTTTTTATTATTATGAAAGTCCGTTGCTCACTGGCTCTGAAGGAGGGGTGGGATGTTGATCAGTACTAGGATGGGTGTCATCATGCGTCTCAACCAATGAGAGCATCTGGGGTGGGCCTAAGACTGCAGCAGCGCTCACATGAAGCGCTCACGACTTAAGTGGGAAATCGGAAATCGCTCTTGCGCGATTCGCGTTCACACTACATGCGTACTGCGCCCGAGCCCAACTGAACTGCACTTTGGCCCACCTCTTCCAACCGAGCCAGAGATGGCTAAACGAAACGCGGCCAAGCGAGGCACGGAGCGATCACACTAGTCAAATGAACCAGGCTTTGGGGGTCAAACGCACTCGGACATTAATGTTATAAATTGAGATTTACAAGAAATATTTGAACTGTAAAAAAAAAGCACCATATTTGTTTAAAGTGTTTGCAAACCAAATGTTATTGCACTTTTGTTCATATAGCAGTACTTTTAAATGAAAAAAGTTCACAATACACTACTTTTGAATTCATTATTGAATTTTGTGCATAACAATGCGTTTAAGCGCGATTAATCGCAGAAAATCATGTGATTGATCGTGATTAAAAAATGTAAGCGTTGCACTAATTTATTTATTTTTTTTTCTCTGTGTAACTGTGTTACCAGAAAAATGTCAAACGAATTTAGTTGCTATTTTGACAAGATTAATAAAAATAGGCTTGCTAATAGGCTATTTTTGTGCAACCTACATTTTAAAATTTTTCTCTCTGCAACACTTTTTTCTATTGTGTTGTAAATGTTAAACAAATTGTATCCTGATAAGATGAATAAAAATAAGAAATACAATTTTTGTACAACATTTTTATTTTCTCTCTGACACTTTTTTTCCTACTGTGTTGGCAGCAAAATGTTAAACGAATTTTGAACAAAGAGTGAATATATAGCGGGAGCGGGTGGGTGCGGAATATAACCTTGCGGGAGCGGGACTAAAAAAACAGTCCCGCTCAGACCTCTATCGGCAACCCTGCTGACTTGTAGGCTACAAGATACAACAGATATTTTTTAACAGGATTTTTAACATACGTGACTGGATTTTACTTATTAAGTGACCATAACTCTTCACAAAACTTGGATTAAATCACTTGATTCATATGGATTAGTATTACGATGCATTTATGACTGATTTGGATCTTCAAACTTTCGGTTCCATTAACTTTCATCAGAAGAACAGAATTTAAGCTTTTTAAAATCGGGTGATTTGATCTCAGTCTCAATGTCAATGATTTTATTGCTTATCAGCTGAACAGAAATCTTTCTGAAAATGATTCCAGTGACATATTTCCTTTGTGTTGTTGTTGCTATATTTGTGGTGTGGACTTCACTATTTTCACTGAATTAGAACAATTGTTTATTATTATAGTTACTGTACTTGTGAACAGGCCTTTAATATATAGATTCATTAACAGGATTCAGTCATCAAAGAGCAACAGTGAAAGTGAAGGTTCAGGGAAGTAATGTTGAGCCTCTTTGTGAATGTATTAGAATGCACTGTAAGACGCTGTGGTTTAAAAACATCTGCCAAATGCAAAAATGGCCGTGTTACCTGAGGTCAGAGGTCACATTTTCATCAGAAGGATGATTCCTCATGGATTGATTGCCATTTGATCCAGCAGATGAATAACTCATTTTAGAGCAAGTGTCCTCGTACTCTCCTTTATCAAAGTGTGTTGAAAGATTGATTTCAGGCCTTTCGTGTGGAAACAAAGAGATAAAACAATGCTTTTGAGTAGTTCAATTAAAATGCTTTATCCCAAAGTACACTGGAGTAAACACATTAATGCACTGTCACTGCAGGAACTTGCAGTTTAATCCCCTCCCATACAACTACAGTACAACAACAGAGCATTGTTGTACAATTACAGTTAAGTTCAGTGCAATACAACATATGATTAGTTATAGCAATTAAATTCAATACAGCACAACTGCAATGAAAAATGAACTAGACTGCAATTA
>NW_015508660.1:3636-15111 GCF_001515645.1 Sinocyclocheilus grahami | reverse complement strand
ATTAATATATATATTTTTAGGAGCTCTTAGTACATACATACATAAACATATATATATATATATATATGACAAGAGAATAGAAGAATAATAGGAAAATAATACTAATAAATAAATAGCTTATATTAAATGAATGTATGGTAATTCATATTAGGCTATATTTACTTACATAAGTAGGCCTATATGTCATCATACCTTAAACTCCTCTCAGTTGTTGTCTGTGTTTGTTGACATTGCTGAGTTTTCCGAAGTAATGCATTTGTCAGATGGACATATTCCCCGTGCTCAGGAGCAGGGCCCCTGTCAGTCAGCAGACACACTTGTTTTTTAATATCTCTTGCAATCTTTTTTTTGGTGAAATTTTTTCCTAATGTCGCAGACCATCATCATATTTTCTGAGTTGCTGAATATTTTTGGTTGAAGTTTAGCGAGTTCAGACTTTGGAAATGCAGTTTAAAAGTCACAAAAGTCACTTGCAGAAAACAAAACCCACACCAAAAATAAACCTTATTTAGTGTGTGCAGAAAGCAACTGTAACTTAACCAAAACTGTGCTAGAAATGCACAAAACTGGCACAAAGGTCAAAATCTCAAGCCATATATGCCACACAAATTTAAGACCCAACTTTTATTTGACTTTAATATTTAAATTATTAATTTAGAATAAGACATATTTAGTAGTGCAACTGTTTTATCTTCAGTTCAACATTTATCATGGTTCAATGGATGAGCTCCATTTACAAAGTTCCCTCAAGCATTTCATACACCCCTGGCTCATTAAAAATAAAATCAGTATAGTCTGCGAAAAATAATCTCCTTCCATGCAGCCTCAAAACTGCCGAAATTGCAGGGGTCTTTTTTGGACTTCTGTACTTGCTCATATTTACTATGGTGTGTACAAAAGGAAATTCATCAATTTCTGCATTTATTCACCTTTGTAACACTGACAGAACAACATATTGGTCTTATGAAGTATTCTAATTTGTTGAGATAGTGAATTGGTGGGTTTTTGTTAAATGTGAGCCAAAATCATACCAATTAAAAGAACCAAAGACTTAAACTACTTCAGTCTGTGTGCATACAATTTATTTAATACACTAGTTTCACAATTTGAGTTGAATTACTGAAATAAATGAACTTTTCCACGACATTCTAATTTATTGAGATGCACCTGTATATTTCTCTGTTGATACTCCGTTTCTTTAATCTACTGTGAGATCTGATTTTTACTGAAATCGAAACAGAAAGTATCTTCATAGCAAACCCCGCCCATCCCTCGTGTCACGTGATTTCCTTATGTTCCTGAGTAAAACACGGAAGGTTTGGTTTTAGTCCATCGAGCTTGTTTCAGCAGTTTGTTCCTGTTCCTGTCAAACTCACAGTTTGATCTTTGGACAATGAAAGTATCCATTATATTATCGGTAAGAGAAACAGTTTTCTTCTGGTTTAGATGTTTATTACTGTGTGTATTACGTATTATTTCTGTGCTGTGTGTTTACGTGAGATACACAATCAACACTAATTTAATATCATCGAGCATCTAATGCATCATATCATCAGTGTTTTCATGTACAATTGTATAATGTTTGATCATCTGCAGTTTTAAATTAACATGTGACAGCGTGGCTTGAATAGAATAAAAGTCCCTTGAAACTTTTCCATCTGAAAACATGTCAAAACTCGTTTGAACAATAAATATGCATATGTTTGTATTTTTTAATGCTTTTATTTTGTGATCAACGACTAATAGTCAGATCTATATAATTAACATATCTGATATGTAATTAACTTTTTATTTGATTAAATTTAAATATTTATACAAAAAATGCACATGTAAACACTAAAGATGTCAATAATGTGTAAAAGACATGAACATTTGTGATGCTGTAATTTTACGTTTAGATACAGATTGTTGAGAGTGTGTTTATACCATGCTTGACCTCAACATCTGACCTTGTAAAGACCTTTCTCAGAAATTACACTTTCATCATCAGACATGTTTCACACATGAAATATTTAGTTTGGTATGAGAGCAAAATTAAAAATGGCTGTTTAAATATGTTAGATCACACATATATAGTGGGTCATGTAAAATGTTTATACACTTATTTATGTTCTTATGACAATGAAATTATTATTTAGCTGTTTTATTTGCTTGCATATAAGTGACTAATGTATGAAAGCCTAGAAGGCCTTTTTTATTAGATTTTTTCTTTGAAGTGCTGAGTACAGCTTCATTTCTGCTGTGTGAAAATGAAAATGTCTGACATGCATGTTTATTCCATAAATATTTGACACAGAATGGTTTTAATGTCTGCTAAGTTGGCAAATGGCTTGCCAATAGGGTTGCAAAGGGGCGGAACATTTCTACTTGCCATTGTAATGAAATAGGAATTATAATCTTGCCGATCAGTCAAGTTTGGAATCATATAATTGGAGTTTGCCCAGAGTTTGCCCAGCACAATCACTACTAATTTTGAACAAGGAGGAACATCACAACCCTAAACAGTGCTGTATAAATACATTTATATTTGTGCAGCATATTTATCTGTGTTACATGTAGACTGAACATTCACAGTTGCTTTGTTGTGGAAGAGCAAGAGGGAGAAATGTAAGAATGTGTGGTGGTGGTGTTAGGGGAAGACAGTAGAGTGTGTAAAAATGAACTAGCAATGGTGAAGTAGCTCAGTTTACATGTAACAAAATGTAAAAATTAATGTTCTGTAAAAATAAAAGACCTGTAATTGTCGGTGAGTTAATTTTGAATGCTAATGAAGCATCTCGTCTCTTTCTCCACAGCTCATTATCAGTGTGGTGTATGCCGCGGTTCAGAAGCATCATGTCTTCGTCTAAGGCACACTGAAGAAAGGCCAGCCCAACCACTCCATAATAAACAACACTGCCAACGGTCAGGCCGAGTTCCTCGCTCACGCTCGAACCGTACAGCAATACCCACTCGTGATCGCCACCAGTAACAACTACCCCTTCCTGCTCAATGTGCCTGGTACGGGTCAGCGCGTCCGCGGCGAGATCTACTGCGTAGACCAGAAGATGCTGGACTTCCTGGACAAGTTTGAAGAATGTCCTGAGTTGTACCAGCGCATCAAGGTCCAGCTGGAGGTGCAGGACGGGGACGGTGAAGGAGAAAACACACTGAAGCCTGGAAGTTTCGAGGAAGCGTTTATGTACAGCACGGATACATATGAACCTGAGTGGCTCCAGAAACCAACATATGAGAGTTATGATACGAACGGTGTTCACGGACTGCAATATCATGAGGACACAAGCCCTGAGTAATGACTGTACAGGTGCTGCTTACCAGGGTCCAAAATTGACATTTTACCAGCCTGTCAGTGTCACGTCAATTTACCATTTAGATTTTTTGCAACAAAACTTATCTTGCATTTGTTTTATTTTATATGTAAATTTTACACACGCACGCACACACACACATCCACCTGCATGAACTCAAAGTCATAGCTGCGGTTCTGTGTCAGCTCTCCGGGCAGAGCGAGCTCCTTCACAAGGTTTACAAACTCATGAGTATTGCTTTTATCACTGAAGAGCTCTGCCACACACACACACACACACACACACACACACACACACACGTTCTTATGAGTATGTGACTGTTTAGCCGTTTCATTTCATTGCATATAAGTTACAAATGTATCAAATCCTGGATCCTGGAAGAGCTATTTTATTGTTATTTTCATTTAATTTTTCTCCCTTTTTTATTAATGACGGGTGACAATTATTAGAAAATACTCTAGTTTTTATTTTATTGTATTATTCATGTATGGACTATTTCATATCACAGAGAAGAAGAAACAATCCTAGAGGCATTCTAGATCAATCTAGGATTTACATTTACACTGCAGTATCTGATCATTTCGTTTTATAAACATTTTTTTTCTGCATTTAATTTAATGG
Source organism: Sinocyclocheilus grahami (assembly GCF_001515645.1). Taxonomy (NCBI): domain Eukaryota; kingdom Metazoa; phylum Chordata; class Actinopteri; order Cypriniformes; family Cyprinidae; genus Sinocyclocheilus; species Sinocyclocheilus grahami. The sequence goes on along the minus strand of NW_015508660.1, from coordinate 11,182 downwards.
CACTCAGCAAGTGTTAATTTTTGGACCCTGATTTTTAATGATGTATATATTCAGATGGTATATTAATGTTGTGATATATAAATATATGGTACCATAAAAAAGTACCATGTTCACAGGGCAGATTTGTAAGGAAATATACATTCAAAACTGCAAAAGATTCAACTGTAAAATGAACCGGGAGCAATCTATTATAATGTTTTAAAAATATATGGAATCTTAATCTTGAATAAATGTGGTGCACAAGCAAATCACTCCAGTATTGTACATCTATAACGTGTATTTGTACATATGCTGTAGAAGTGTTTATTATTATGAGTTTTCTAAACTACGCTTGCACTTTCTAAACACTCAGAGTGTATTTTTTTTTCAATATAAATGACAAAAAATGCAACACATCTGTTGATATGGATGTATTCACGCTCTGTCAAACATACATTTCTGCCAAAATATAATCCATATTGTGATTATGAGTGCATTGGGATTGGATCATTAAAGTTCTTCCTCAATGCATACATATATATATATATAGAGAGAGAGAGAGAAAACTTTAATGCTCCAAATGCTTAAAAAAAAGATTAAAGAGAAGAATTTTGGCACTTAAGCAGCTTTTCTTTTTTTTTTCTTTTTTGCGCACCATGACAAAATAATGGCTAACAATGAGTGACTGTGTAGATCCCTCACAAAAGTATGAAACAATTCACAGGTAGTATCAAAACGTGTTTAAAAATGACATCCTACAAAAGAAAGGTTTAAGTGTGGTACAAACGCTTAAAGACAGCATGTGTCATACATCTCAGGCCTAACCCCTCCATATCATCAACACTGATTTAATATCATTGAGCATCTAATGTTGCTCTGTTTTCACTTAAACTGTGATGTAATGTTTGATCACCTGCAGTTTTAAATGAACATATGACAGCTTGGAATAGAGTAAATGCAGAATAGAATAAAAGTCCCTTGAAACTTTACCGTTTGAACATTAAATATGCACATAATTTATTTGTTCATGCTTTTATTTTGTGATCGACAACTAATTGTCAGATCTATATAATTAACCTATCTGATATGTAATTAACTTTATTTGATTAATTAAATATTTATACAAAAATGCACATGTAAACACTAAAGATGTCAGTAATGACATGAACATTTGCATAATGCTTTTGGTATGTGAGCAAAATGAAAAAATTTGTAATTAGTTAGCCAGTTTATACATATTTATTGGGCAAAGATTATAGAAAATCATAAAAATGTTGCCAATATCATTAAATTCATTAATAGTTAAATATTTAATAAGAATCGATTTATATTCAATTCATACAGTGAGAACTATGCAGTGTTTTGTTTTTACATTTTGGTCATTCAAATGATGAAAATTACAAATACCTTTAAATACACAAATGCACAATTTTTCTCATCACCCAAAGGTTAAACAGTCTCAAATCAGCAGCACAATCACATTTTGGTGATTGCTTCTTAAGTCCTCCATCTTAAGACAGTCGTATTATAGTTACAATTTCCTTTCATTTACCAAGTCTGTCTATCTTCCATGACAGAATCACCAATAAGGCTATGACAACCCAACAACAGATCTCAATCAAGCCTGTATATCTCTCCTGGAAGGACAGATTCCGCTCAAGTTGCTCTTGCGGTACTTTGGTGTCATACACAGAACGGTTTGTGCAGTGCTGCTTTAAGTCAAACACCTACTGTGTTTTGTTAGGAGATGCACAACAGTTCTTAGTTATATTTGGTAGGTTAGGTAATATTGTCATTTACACATTTTGCTAAATCAGACAATAGTGTGTCTAATATATACCACAATATTAACTTCTTATTATTGCATTATTGTAAATAAATATCACATTTGCAACTGGTCAGTGTTCAAAAAATGCTGGGAAATCACTTCACGTAACCCTACAAGAGTGATTACTGATAGACTTTCTGAAAAATAAAAAAAGTCATGTTTTAGAGAAGAAAAAAATCACCCACTGATTTTCAAAGCTGCTATATTGACTTTCTACTTCATGGATCTTGATATAAATGTAGTGGAGTGAAAAGTATATTTGTCTTTCAAGTTAAAGTCATAAGTGTCCAGTGAAAGTAATACTCAAGTAAAGTACTGTGCCAAGTTGCATAAAGCACCTTAAGTTTTTCCCTTAAGTATAAGACTTAAAGGAACACTCCACTATTTTTGAAAATAGGCTCATTTTCCAACTCCCAGTTGAGAGTTGAAACAGTTGAGTTTTACCGTTTTCGAATCCATTCAGCCGATCTCCGGGTCTGGCGTAGCACTTTTAGCTGTAGCTTAGCATAGATCATTGAATCTGATTAGACCGTTAGCATCACGCTCAAAAATGGGTTAGGGTTCCCCAGCACACTCCCTGTGCAAGCAGGTGGTCACATTGGTTATGTTGATGGGAGTTAGCCTATTTTCAGGCGCTGCGTCACTTCTGAGCGGCGCATGCGCAAAGCTGACCTCATACGTCATCCGCCCGGAACTGCTTCCATTTACAACAGTGAGCGCAAGCTAGATTAAAGTGATTATTACATTTTGAATATGGATATTTTTCTTACAAAAAGGCATCGATTCGCTACAGGAGGCCTTTGTTCACCCCCCGGAGCCGTGTGAGACACTTTTTTTACGGAAGGGCACTTTTTATTTCACGTCTTTTGGATTGAAGGAATGCAACACCCACTGAGTGCCATGAAATCCAACTGGATTTGTCTGAAAGAAGATAGTCATATACACCTAGGATGCCTCGAGAGTGAGTAAAACGCAGCCTAATTTTCATTTTTGGGTGAACTAACCCTTTAAGTACAGAAATCAAGTAAATGTACTTCATTACTGTCCACCTCTGCAAACTGTTACTTTAAAAACCTTCATCTGGGAGATCACAGGAATTTGTGAATAGTTGATCTGTTAACTGGTTGCGTATGTCAGATTTATTGCATGACTTGAACAGAGAAAAGCTATTGCTATCAAACATTGTTTACTTAAGGTTTGCGAATGAATAATAATAATAATAATAATAATAATAATAATACAGTAGTTTATTTTCATACATGCTGTGACTGCTGTATTTTGTGGTTTATTTTGAACAAATCTAAATTTACCAAATTTACAAATCAGCCAAATCATGTGTTTGCTGTAAACCTAGTGTTTTGCAGAAATTTCTGTGATGTGTAAGTTTAGGGGTAGGGGTTGGGTTAGATGGGAAAGAAAATATCATTAATCTGATAGAAAATCAATAGACATCTATGCAATGTCCTCACTAATATAATGAAAAACAAATGCACGTGTGTGTTTGTATCTTACCTTGCAGTGGTGCAGTGTGTCCTAAATGAAGTATAAACTGTTCTTCATGTGTGTCCATTGTCTCTCACTCCCGGCTCACAGCAGTCTGATGATTCAGACAAAACAGGGACAGACCCCAGCCGTGTCCCACAGAGAGAAGACTGTCCTGGACACACAGACCCCCGTCCAGCAGCAGAGACTCCAACATCATCCATTCAGGACATGAGAGAGCAACCAATGAAGATGAAGAATGAAGCAACCCAGTGTTACACCATGCAGCGGTTACATTAAAGAGCCATTTTCACCCGATCTGATGCCACTGCTGCAACATAATAAAGTTAGTTTGATTCAGTCATTTTAATTTATAACTTGTCATTTATTTAGACTTTTAGAATAAAACCTTTTTAAAATAATTTGATATGCTCATATTTAAGTTGTGACCAAATAAACCAAAAAATAATATATAGTTCTGTGTATGTTTTTATTTGTCTGTATAAACAACACATCCCAAAGAATATTAATTGATCAGGTCATTTAACATCTCAAGTGTGAATGCATAATGCAAGGTAAAATACTGTTAATTAAAATAGCACAACTTTACATTTTAAAATAATTCACAACCACAAAAACTGCCAAAATTAATCCATTACTCATAAGGTGTTATGTCCTTAACTATAACAACATATATGTGAGCATTCTTTCATAATTATAATTTCATCAGTGAAAAGGTATATGAATCACTTTATGATTTTACATACTGAGATGGTGTATCTTAGAAAAAAAAAAGGTTTTATTATTATTATTTTTTTTACATTTTTTATTCTTCTGTTCTAAATTGCTCATACCAAAAATATCATATTGTGTAAGATGCAAATCTTCACTACTCATGTATATTATAGAATAAATACAATCTAACATAATTAAATTTGATCAACTTGGTTCACACACATGCATTACACAAACTAGGCAAACTGAAAAAAGCAGACCACACTGAAAGTCAAAGTGTAATTCGTACATTGAGTGGAAATGGGCCTCAGTAAGTGCTTCTGTGGTTCTTCACAAGAGGTTGTTAAATCTGACACAGAGACACTGAAGATTCAGGATAAACCCCAAATCCAGCATAGACGGGTTCAGTGAATGTGCTGTTGAATGTGTGTATGTGTGTGAGTGTGTGTGTGTCAGAGACGCTGTAGAAAGACAGAGTGCCGGCCGACTCATCCACATACACTCCTACTCTATTAGAGCGGGATGAAGGGCCAAATACATCAGTGCTGTTATTATTGTACCAGACAGTATACGTTGTATCAGAACAATACATACTCCAGGACTTTTCATTGAATCCAAACGAGCAGTCAATCCCACCTTTCCTGCTGATTCCTTTATATGTAATCCCTACATGACCTGAGCCGCTCCATTTAACCTCCCAGTAACAGCGTCCAGTCAGACTCTCTCGACACAGGATCTGCTCCCGATCATCAAATCTCTCTGGATGATCAGGATACGGCTGATGATCTTTTACACATGTTGCTTTTTTGTTCCCTTCAGACAGGATGAGTTGAGTGTGTGCTGTGTTTGGATCCAGTGTGAGATCACAGGCGTCTGAACACAAGAAGAGATATTACATCATCTATGACATCATTAAATATGCACAGGAGAGTGTGTGTGTCCAGGTATTCCCTATGTTATTGGGACAAAATGTCCCCACAAGGATATTAATACCAGTATATTTTGATCTTGTGTGGACATTATTTGGTCCCCATGAGGACCAAAGTTTTTTTTTAAAATCTAAAATTGCAGAAAGTGTTGTGTGAGTGGTAGAGTTAGGGTAAGGGGATAAAAAATACAGTTTGAACAGAATAAAAACCATTACGCCGATGGAATGAATCCATAAAACATGGAAACGCAACATGAGTGTGTGTGTGTGTGTGTGTTTGTGAGAGAGAGAGAGAGAGAGAGAGAGATAACTTACATTTGCTCAGTCCTGGTGTGATTGTGAAATGTCCTCCATGGTCCAAACTATACAGAGACAAAAACAACACACAAACAAAATGATTTAATATGAGGGAAGATTGTTAAAACTGTAAATAAAATGATAGTTTTGTTGCTTTTCTCTCATCATTTACTCTCCCTCATATTATCCCAAACCCTTCAGATCCATCAAATTCATCTTCTAAACACAAATGAAGTTATTTTTAATGAAACATGAGAGATTTCTGTACTTCCACTGAAAGTTTATGCAGGTTTTCAAGATCCAAAAACGACATAAAGTCATTGTAAAAGTAATAATGATTCAAGCAGTTTAATCAAAGTCTTGATGAACAGATGTAATTTAGGCTTTTAATCAAATTAAATTTTATGAACATTGATCAACACACACACACTGTACATAGAGTTCATGAAATATAGTAAACACATATTCTGCCTGTCTCTGATTTTTGATTTAGTTTGATTTAGGTTCTGCTTCCTTTGTCTAGTGTTGTTGTCTTTTGTAGTTATTTTGGTTTCCCTCATTAGTGCCTCACTGTTTTCACATTTGTCTTGTTGATCTAGTTAGTTATCCTGGGTATGTTAGGCCCTGTGTTTACTGTGCTGGTCTGTCAGTAGTTAGATGTAGATGCCTGTGTTCCTGCCCTGCATATGCCTTGGTTCGTGTTTGTTTTGTTTATTTAATCATCCTGGACCTATATCCTTGTCTCTGCCTTGCTTTATGGCTCACTTGTTACAATGAGTTGTTACTCCCTTGTCTTTAACAAGGCTCCCTTGTCAAAGGCAAACAGCAAAAAATCACTCTTAGGTAACCCAAATCACATACAGACACACATATGAGACATTACTGCCCCACATACTTGAGTATCTGCAGTTTATAGTCTGGATCCTCCAGTTTGTGTTTGAGCAGCTGGACTCCTGATGGTCCTGGGTGATTGTAGCTCAGATCCAGCTCTCTCAGGTGTGAGGGGTTTGAACTCAGAGCTGAAGACAAATAACCACAGCCTTCCTCTGTCACCATACAGCCTGACAACCTATAGATACACACCAAAAGTCAGTCTAGTGCTGGACGATTAATCAAATGTGATTGTCATGCGCATCTCGTTAGTAAAGCCGGTTCTGTGATCAGTAGTAAATCTCCATCACATGCTTTCAGATGGAGCAGCATTTACTACACAGAGCCGTAGTTCACTGACAAGCTACACAAAAAAAAATGCAGACGGTATAATCTCGCGATTATGAAATTGAAGAAATCATTTGCGGTAATGACAGCTGTTTGCGTAGCTTCTTAGTGAACTATGGCTCTGTGTAGTAAATGCTGCTTCATCTGAAAGCACCTGAAAATACCACATTTAATAACATGTTTTTACTCCACACTCACTTTCAAATAAATCCTTCTGTGAGATTATGTGGCTTCTTACACAGAATAAGGCACGCAACATATTTCATAGTATTCTAAGCAGTGATAAAGGCTATGTTGATTAGCATTGCATTATTATATACTTTATTATAATGAAAATTATAATAATTATAATAAGAACTCAGATAAATAATATATCTTCTTAGTTGTGTGTTTATTAGTCACGTTGAATCAATGAAAGCAGTTAAATCTTCTGTTTATTCAGCTACCGCCATAGGGATTTCCTGGATTTCTTCTGCGAAGGCCAGACCCCTCTGCCCTTCGGATGGAGATTTACTACTGATCACAGAAAAGTGCTTCGCTGACAAGATGTGCACAACAGTTGCAACTTTTGCCTAATCGCGATTTCATTTCGATTTATCGTGCAGCCCTAACTCAAACACAAATCAACATTATGAATGACTGGCTGTACATCATCCTTTATATGTTTTTATTACCTCAGTATCTCCAGCTGACAGTTTGGACTCTTCAGTCCTTCAGAGAGCAGCTTCACTCCTGAATCATGCAGGTCATTGTTACTCAGATCCAGCTCTCTCAGGACAGAGTCTGAGGATTGTAGAGCTGATGATACAATTTCACAATCCTGAGCAGTGAGATTACAGCCAGCAAAACTGAAAGAGAGTGAAACACATGATAATTAAATTATTAACCTTATTTTTCTAACTTGTATTTTAATAATTTCAACTTAATTCTTGTAAAGGACATTCAAATGAAATGATTATGACATAATTAAACACTCACAGGGCTTTTCTGCAGTTGCTCACAGCTGGTATCAGTCTTCTTCTCCCCTCATCTGCTGTGTTGTATTTCTTGAGGTCCAGCTCATCCAGCACCTCCTCTGA
>NW_015508660.1:0-2778 GCF_001515645.1 Sinocyclocheilus grahami | reverse complement strand
GATCTTCTTCCAGGAGCTTCTGAAGCACAGTGGATGAGATCCAGCAGAAGACGGGGATGTGGCACATGATGTGGAGGCTTCTTGCTCTTCTGATGTGTGAGATGATTCTGCTGGCTTGATGCTGCTCACTGATTCTCTTCCTGAAATATTCCTCCTTCTGAGGCTCATTGAATCCCTGAATTTCTGTCAGACGGTTGATGTATTTGGAGGGGATCTGATTGGCTGCTGCTGGTCTGGAGGTGATCCAGATGAGAGCAGAGGGAAGCAACTCTCCTTTCATGAGGTTTGACATCAACACAGCCACTGAAGTAGTCTCAGTTACATCACAAACTTTCTGAGTGTCTGAAAACATCAGTGTTATTCTGCTTTCCAGACCATCAAAGATGAACACAACTTTACATTCCTCATAAATCTGTGAGTCCAGATCTTGAAGTTCGGGATGAAAGTCCAGCAGGAGTCTGTGAAGACTGTACTGATGATCTTGGATCAAGTTCAACTCTCGAAATGAAAGCACAAACATGAAATCTACATCCTGATTGGCTTTTCCCTCGGCCCAGTCCAGAATGAACTTCTGCACAGAGACTCTTTTTCCGATTCCAGCGATGCCTTTAGTAAGAACAGTCTTGATCTGGTCTTTCTCCTCAGATCCTGCTTCAGCTGAGGCTTTAAAGATGTCATTGCAGTTGATTGGAGTGTCTTGTGAGTGTTGTGTTCTGGATGTTTTGTCCATCTGTAAAACCTCATGTTCTTCATTCACTCCTTCTCTCTCTCCCTCTATGATGTAGAGCTGTGTGTAGATCCTGTTCAGGAGGGTTTCATTATTTTGGAGTTTGTTTCCCTCAAATAATCTCTCATACTTGTTCTTCATGCTGGTTTTGTGCTGGTCTTTGACTCTCTGCAGGTCCCCAGTCTCCAGTGTGTGTGTCTGTAGGGCTGTTTCAGTTATGTCCTGCCTGTGGTGAGATGCAGAAAAAAGTACAGGTCTTGTCAGCTCATGTGTCTCCCCCATGCTGAAACTGAAAAGAACAGAGCAGCAAAAAGGACAATGATAGTGATCACAAAGACAGCTGATTAACATCAGAAATATATTGGCTATTAGAAATAATTTGGCACCCCTCTTCAAATGATGAATATGTTGCATATTTTGAATACATTTAACAATAATCATTTAGATTACTAAATCGCTGTTCTTCTGAGATGCACTACAGTAAATCAGCAAGTACATATTTATACTAACAGAGGATCAGAGATCGCTTTTCCATCGCTGAATACAACAGGTGCTAGCATGGATCTGCTACTCTTCACAGACACACCGCTGGGTTCTGGAGACTCTGATCTTGGTGTCTTCCTCTTGCTGATACTGACAAAAGACAAACAAAACAGCACTTTAGACAATCTCTCAGGTTTCATTTAAAATATCATAATTTGTGTTGAAGATAAACAAAAGTTCTACAGTTTTGGAGCAGCCTGAGGGAGAGTAAGGGTGCTTTCACACTAGGTTCGCTTGCCTGGTCCGAATCCGAGTTTGATTGCTCCCCCCTCTCCCTGCCCCTGCTGGACTGCATTCATATTATTTTATTTGGGTCCAAACCGTGGTTCATTTGCGTCATCAAGCCAGCAGCTGTTTACCCCGTTGCTTAGTAACGACGGCGCAGGAGAAGGCGGCAAATGCATAATTAACATTGCTCTCTGCACTTTTATATATTTATGTTTTTGAACCGTTCCTTTTTGTTTACAAAGCTTCGGTACATAATGGCACTTACGAATGTACTGCAACTAGTGATGGGAAGTCCGGTTCTTTTCCTCGAACCGGTTCTTTTGGACAGTTCGTTTCAATGTTCGATGTTTCAGTTCTTTTACGCCCTAACGTGATGATGTAATGATATCAAGTCTATCGTCCGGGTAGGGATGAAAATACACATTCAAATATATAAAGTCAGTAATCATAACTTCAGTCAGTTAAAACATCATAATCATGATTTGAAAAGTTTACAATAAAGTTTTGCAACTAAGTACCCAAATACAGTAACAGGCATTGATGTGCATACAAGGATTTAAGTCTTGAAGATATAAAGTAAATAAATGAGTTGTCATCAGCGTAAAAAACTTAATCCACTTACTATACATAATCCATTGCGATTTATTTGTTATTAAATAAACTTACGTTTCGCCAGATTGCCCTTCGTTCAATTCAAGGCTCTCATAACATTAGCACAGAATCAGTTGTCCAAAAGAACCAGTTCGGTTCAGACGTGCTGTCAATCATAGTAGGCAATCTGTTCAGTAGCTTCACGTTGAATCACGCATGCGCAGTATCATCAGCTCATCGGTTCTCAAACCGGACATGTCCGAAAGAAACGGTTCTCGGTTTAGTGTACCGGTGATCCGAAAACCGATGCAACCGGTTCTTGACTCTTGACTACAAACTCAATTTGTGAATGTGTCATCGTTAACTATAATTAAAGTCCAGGTATTTCATAAATCATCCCTAATTCCTATTAAACATAGAGTCTTAATTATGGTCCAAGTTCCCTGACAAACCCCTTTGGCCTATAACCTAACAGAATCTTCAACTGAACAAAGTACACAGATTAGATACATTCATCTTTTTTTAAAAAGTAAAATAAAATATATTTATATTATCACACTTTCTGATGTTTAAGAAAATACTTGGATAACATGCTTTTCGCGCTCTTGAAAAATGACACGCATGTGCAGTATCATCAGCTCATCGGTTCTCAAACCGGACGTGTCCGAAAGAAACGGTTCTCGGTTCAG
>NW_015508659.1:19057-20401 GCF_001515645.1 Sinocyclocheilus grahami | reverse complement strand
GAGTGTGTGTTTTACAGCTTATTAACTACACACATACTCGGCCTGAATTCAGCTGTTATATGCTCATGTAATATCATCATTCACAAATGTATCATGGGGAAAAAAAATGCTGGAGGCCAAGCAGAATTTTGTAACGTGACTTGCAAAAACAATCACTGAGTGACGTTTGGTGCAATGCTTGTATGTGTTCTTAGTATGGAATATTGTTTAGGGTTATAGAAACAATTTTTAAATCATGTTTTGGCAAAAGTAGGATTCAGTCCCTAAGTGACGCAGCACTGAGTGAAGGAAGGTCAGGGTCATCTCATCAAGAAATCCCCATCACAATAGTGATAATAAGTGTTCCATCTGTGGCACCAACCTTGCCACACTGGCTCAACATTCCCCTTCAGACATTAACTTTCAACACTGGCCATTTACATACAATAAAATGTATGTATGTATGCAGCCTCCTACATTTGTATGATACTGGCTTCGGTATTTTTAGCAGAATAATGTGGTTGTTTTTACTGCCTATTTTCCTACAATTTTATGATGTGTATCTATATTCAGCAGGTCACCATTTGAAACCCTGTCCCTGTTATACATCCATTTGCAAAGAATTACATTACTGTTCAAACTTTTGCTACTGTTCGAAATCTTGCTACAAGATAATGTTGTATACATATACATAGTAAAATTGTAATATTGTGATTGTTAATTACTACAATTTAAAATAACTTTTCTATTTTCATGCAGCCATTAAACCAGTCAGTTTCATATGTTAGTTTCATATAACTTTTAAAAAATTCTTTAATGAACAAAAAGTTCAAAAGAAAAGCATTTATTTGAAATAAAAATATTTTGTAACATATGTGACCATGGAGCTCAAAAGTCATAAGGGTCAATTTTTCAAAATTTAGATTTATACCTCATCTAAAAGCTGAATAAATAAGCTTTCCATTGATGTATGGTTTGTTAGGATAGGATAACATTTGGTTGAGATACAACTATTTGGAAAATTGCCTTTAAAGTGGTCTAAATGAAGTCCTTAGCAATGCATATTACTAATAAAAAATTACGTTTTGATATATTTATGGTAGGACATTTACAAAATATGTTCATGGAACATGATCTTTACTTAATATTCTTATGATTTTTGGCATAAAAGAAAAAAACGACAATTTTGACCCATACAATGTCTTTTTGGCTACTGCTACAAATATGCCCGTGCTACTTATGACTGGTTTTGTGGTTCAGGGTCACATATGTCCTTACTGTCACTTTTGTATGAGAAAATACATTAATTAAAAAAAAAGAAAAAAAAAAATAGTCTGCATAAATATGTTGCAGTGTTTTATATAC
>NW_015508659.1:16603-18395 GCF_001515645.1 Sinocyclocheilus grahami | reverse complement strand
AGAGGACTCAAATGCTGACCGTTTGTTTTACTGTAGTGTAGCACTCTACACGCTACAAATTGCTAGGTTACAAACTCAAACTCAAACTCGGTTTGGGTCATTTTGGCAGCTGGATTGGGTTAAATGTTTGACCCAACATGCTAAGCTGTATTATTTAAAAAAATCTTATACTGCTGGGTTAAAATTTACCCAAAATGGGTTGTATATTAAAATCAATTTAGAATGTAGAATGTAGAAGTAGAATGACTACAGTAACGGGCAACAGTAGTATGTGAGTGAGAAAAAGTGCAGAAAATAAATGGCAAACCTACAATTAAATGAAATTGCTTTTTAAAAGTTAAATGAAAATTTTTGAATAAATAAACAAATTACATTTAAGTATTAAGTTATTTCGTTTATTTTTTCTTCTCTCCTAATTCTCTCTGATGTGGAAGAAATATTTGAGCTAGGTAAACTGTGTTCAGTATATCTCTTCATGTATACTCTATTTAGGAAAGACTATATACTGTATTATGGGAGATTATTAGTGCATTGTGACTTTGTAAAAAAACATAATCCAAAAAAATGTAATTCACATGGTGTAACACCCCTGTGGACTGTTTGTTGTGGTTTCTTCCCCTGTTGTTGGTTTAGCCCGTTCAATTATTAGTTAATCACCTCATTGTGCTCACCTGTCTGTCCCTCGTTAAACTGCCCTATATCTGTTCCTGTCTCTTGTGTTCTAGTTGGTCGGTTATTGTGAATGTTACCCCGAGTGTGTGTCTGTCTCTGCCTTGTTGTCGCTACATTAAATATCCTTCTTTTGAATCCTTGTCGTCCTCGTCATCCTGCCTGCCTCCACACACCGTGACCGTGACAGAATAACCGAACCAAAAGTAAAGTATAGTGGCGTCTTTCCCTTTGTTTGTTTTTTCCAGTTTTTATTTAGTTTTTTGATGGATTACCCCGCATTCCAAATCCTCCAGCTGGAGCAGGAGGAACACTCTCTTGAGGACCACACAAATTACTTTCTGTCCCTGGCCCACCTCACGCACTACCCGGACAACTGCCTCTGTGGCTACTATCGAGTCGGACTAAATGCCACCACACGAGCACAGTTGTCTGGGGATGGTCCTCGAGAGAGCCTCGCTGCCTTCATCGAGGGGGTGCGGGTGTCCTGCAAGTCCCCACTGACCGTGGACATCGCGGACAACCCCAGCCCCACTCAGGACCCTGAGCCCAGCCCACCATCTCCCGGAGCATCAACCTGAGCCCACCGATGACGGAGAGCCATTTCCCGCCGCGATTCACGAGCCGGAGCAAAACCCCACGGCCGAGAAGAGGATCACCTCGGATGTTGAGCCCAATGTGTCAGACCAGGTGCGAGAGCCGGTGACAGTGCCCACCACGAGGGAGCAAGCCGTGGATGGAGTGAGCGCGGAGAGGAGCTCCGCCCCTGCATCATGGCTGAGGGTGAGCAGAATATGGAGGGCGGTCAGTGCCAAAACAAGGAGGAGAGACCTTGGGATCCCCAGTCCAGCCCAGGAAGGGCTCCTGATGTTCCGTTAAGCCCAAGAAGGGCTCCTGATCCCCAGTCCAGCCCAGGCGGGGCTCCTGATGTTTCGTCCAGCCCAGGCGGGGCTCCTGATCCCCGGTCCAGCCCAGGCGGGGCTCCTGATCCCCGGTCCAGCCCAGGAGGGGCTCCTGATCCCCGGTCCAGCCCAGGAAGGAGGATCGCCTCGGATGTTGAGCGCAACGCGTCAGAACCGGTGCGAGAGCCGGTGACAGTGCCCACCACGAGGGAACAAGCCGT
>NW_015508659.1:8551-9761 GCF_001515645.1 Sinocyclocheilus grahami | reverse complement strand
TTTTTAATGCTATTTGAGGATAAGAAACAACGTTTATGGGTTGGTTCATATCAGATTTTATTGCTGATTTGTAATGCTATTTAAATGTGAATTTGTCGAGCAGTTTTTGTGATTTCAGTATTTCCCCATTCAAGTAGATAGTAGTTGGTTTTACATGCCTGAAATAGCTGACGTTCCTTGAAAGGGACTTTTTCTAAACTTGTAAATAAAACAACATTTTGAGGATCTTTTTTGAAACCAGACAGAGATTTGTTCATGAGAAGGACAGTGGGTTCACAGATATGACAAAATTCTGTAATCACAACATGAAAGAAACACAAAATATATATTTTTAAAATATTTAATCTGTTTTTGTCCATAAAATGTCCAAAAGTCAGTGGGAAACAAAAGAAATCTGGACCCCACTGATTTTCAGAGCATTTACTCATTTATGGAAATGACTTCCTATCCCAAAAAATTACGTAAAGCACCTTAAAGAATATATTTAATCGGTTAACATACAAAGGATGACATATGTATTTCGAACATTTCATGTGGGCTGGCAAATGAGTCATGACAACAATCTATTTATCTCTAAACAGCCATTTAGAGATATTGAAACCCCATCATTGAATAATCGATCATTCAGGTCAACATTATTATGATTAAATGCACACCACTTCATAACTCTTTATAAATGAGTCTTAGCACAGTATGACACTATACATTCACATCCAGTGTCATTGTTCACACTCATTTTATGTAATGAATGCCTTTAATACTCTCTGGATCGACAGCAGTGTTTTTGTGGCACGTGGGTCAGAAAGGCCAAATGGGAAATCGGTACTTCAGCTCTATACTATCAGACAAGGAACAAAACATACAGACAGGACAGTATTTATGTGGTGGGTGGTAGCCATTGAAAGGATCGATGGAGGAATGTTGTTTTCAGACAGTGGCTCAAGGCAAAAACTTTACCAATATGTCTCTTCATTTTGAGCTGTGGAGGGAATATCACGCACTCTACAGGTGTATTTATGCTTCCAGCAAAGTCAAGTTGGAAAATGGAAAGGCAAAAAGAAGCAGAAGTTTACATGAATGAATAATGATCTCAATAAGATGGAGTAGCTATACTGAAACATATGAGCTGTGTCCATTCTCTAATCCCTGTGTATGGCAGTTGAGAGGACTATATCAGAAAGGAGTGAACGAAATGAAGTGAATGGATTCG
>NW_015508659.1:6785-7471 GCF_001515645.1 Sinocyclocheilus grahami | reverse complement strand
CCATAGACAGCAAGGGTCCTTACACGATCAACGTCCAGAAACATAACAAGTGGATACTCTCCAAAATGGTGCTAGGGTGACGTGGAGGAGATGAATTGTTGAATAGAGTCGTTTTTTTTTCTTTTGCGCACAAAAATAATTCTCGTAGCTTTGTAAAATTACGGTTGAATCCCTGATGTCACATGGATTATTTTAACGATGTCCTTGTTATGTTTCTGGACCTTGATCGTGTAAGGACCCTTGCTGTCTATGGGAGGGTCAGAGAGCTCTCCGATTCCTTCAAAATATCTTAATTTGTGTTCTGAAGATGAACGGAGGTCTTACGGGTTTGGAACAACACGAGGGGGAGTAATTAATGACAAAATATTCATTTTTGGGTGAACTATCCCTTTAAACTGGAGTGGAGGAAATTACCATGGAAACGGGCAGCAACACAACTAAAAAGTGGCGAATCGGTCACACTGCTTCAAGGTAAGTTTAGTCCCTAAAATTACACAAATAATACATACAACTGTTCCTGACACGTTCTTACATCCAATTGGCACGCTTCTGTTGAATATTTACTTTATAGAAATGGTTTAGTGTCTTCAGAAAAAGTCAGTTAGAATCTCAACCGTTAGACTAACTATAAGATGTAGGATAACATCTCAGGTTACGTATGTAACCCTAGTTCCTCGAGGGAATGA
>NW_015508659.1:0-2873 GCF_001515645.1 Sinocyclocheilus grahami | reverse complement strand
AAATTGTGAAGAACGTAAACAGCGCCCTAAATAATGATGCTGTATAATATGAAAGAAAATAAAAAATATATATTTTTGTTTGGTGAATTGTTTTATTTTTATTTTTCTTTGTTATGAATGAAGTTCATATTGCTTCCATTAACGTCAATGGTGCGAATAACTCTTTAAAAAAAAAGAGCACAGGTTTTTGAAGAAATGGAGCAGAAGAACATAGACAGCATTTTTACAAGAAACTCATAGTAGTATGGATAACGTGGTTGACTGGATTAAAGAGTTTAATGGGTTATCTGTTTTAAGTCATTATTCAAATATGAGTGGTGAGGTTGCTGTTTTTAAAGCCAGTATCGTATTATGTAGATGAAATTGTGAAAGGCAGACTGTTAAAAGTTAGTGCTGTTGATGAAAATGTTGTGTTTGTTTTTATTTGTGTTTATACTCCATCCACCTATAGAAAGGTTATTGTTTTTAGATACTCTTTGCTCAATGTTAAAAGGTTGCTGTACTGAGGATTTTCTGTTTGTAGGTGGTGATTTTAATTGCACTGATCTTGACATATACAGAAATCATGTTGAACCTCATAAGGCTTCACGCAAGCATTTAATTCACTTGATTGAGAAATATGATTTGTGACATTTGAAGAGTTATGAACGGTAATGAAAGACAATACACATGGGCTCATACACATGCTAATTATATATTGTTGGCTAGATTAGACAGATTTTATGTTTTTAAACATCATTTGAAAATGTTTAACAAATGTTTTATCACAACTTTGTCCTTTACTGATCATAATATGGTAAGTTATAAATGTATTTTAAATTCAGTGAAACCTGAAAGTGCATATTGGCATTTTAATACTTTTTATTTAATTTGAATGTTTATCAGCTTATACTGATGACCTTATAATAATGATTAATAAACAGAGTGACATACATGTTTTATCTAAATTGATAGAAGATTTTGGAAAGTGGTCATCAGCAAAAGTAAATTGGAAAAAAAGTGAGGCCTTTTTATTGGGGGATTGGAATGAACCTTCTTCCTGAAGGATTGTGTTGGAATAGGGGGGGGTTTGAAATATCTTTTTTTCTTAGGAGATGATAATGTTTTACAAAAAAATGTGCATGGATTATTACAAAAAGTTAAAGGTCGTTTAGACAAATGGAAGTGGATTCTACCCAACCTGTCTTAGGGGTAGAACGCTTATTGTAAATTATTTGGTTGCTTCACTTTTATGGCACAGACTGGTTTGTATTGACCCTCCTGTGAAATTGATGGCAGAGATTCAAGCTGTTTTTGTTGACTTTTTTTTTAGCACAAGCTTCATTGGATTCCGCAGAGTGTTTTATTTTTACCCAAAGAGGAAGGGGGCCAGGGATTGATTCATCTGCAGAACAGGATTGCAGCATTCCAGCTGCATTTTTTCAAAACCACTTCTTGGTGGACCAATGAATGTAAGCTGGAGGGTGATCAGTTGTGTGTTGCTTAGGACTGTTGGAAGCCTCGGAATGGATAAATCTCTTTTTAAATGGACCCTAAGTGTCTGGATCTTTCAAAACTGTTGCCTTTTTATCAGCATATTTTTAAGATTTTGAGCTTTTTTCATATTCAAAAGGTCTGAAAATTTTCATTCTATTTTTTGGCTGTTGAATGAACCTCTGATTTTTAAGGCAAGACTGGATATCTCTTCATCCAATTTTTTACCAGGATTCAGCAAGACACTACAAAACTCAGGAGTTTTTGTTTTAAGTCAATTATTGTGCTTAACTGGGCCTCATTTTAAGAATGTAGAAGCTGTTACTGAAAAACTGGGTTTCAGATCTGTTCGTTCAGTTACTCGTTTTTTTTGACTAGGTCAAAATAAGTTTTCACGGATTAAGAAAAAATTATTAGGATTTATTTTTAGGGACTAGTGTCCCTGACAGTGAAGATCCTTTTCCTTGTTTGTTAATTCAACCAAGTTTTGAAGAGTGCTCGGGTTGTTTCTTTCAGCAAAGAAAGTTTTCATCTGTTTTTCATGTGTGGGGAAAGATTTGTATAAAATGTGTGTGCTCATTCTTAACAAAAAGATGCTCGATAAGAGAGTTGATACCCCTTGTATTTCTGTTTTAAAATTAGGTAACGATGTAAGACCTGAATGGAGAGTATTGTACAAGCCACCATTATCAAAACGAACTAGAGATTTGCAGTGGATAATCCTTCATGGAGCTATTGCGGTGAATTCTTTTTTTTCAATTTTGGATTCTAAGAATGACTCAGGTTGTCCTTTTTATTCTCAAAAAGAGACTGTGTTTCATGCTTTTATGCAACGTTTCAGGCTTAATCCTTTGTTTGCAATGGTGCAAGGAATGTGCAACAAGTTTAACAAATGTTTTTATCCGGAAACATTTATTTTTGGTTTTAAATATGTGCAGAAAGAAGCATGTTAAGTTTCAATTATTGAATTTTATTCTTGGGCAAGTAAAACTGGCAATCTACATGAGTAGGAAAAGTAAAATGGAGCAAATTATGATGTTATTGTCATCTTTAAGACTTTACTTAAGGCAAGAATTTTGATTGACTTTAGGTTCTACAAAGCTATGAGTGATCTTTCTACTTTTGATTTGATAATGGTGTTTTGTGTACAATTGCTGAAGAGGAATTCTATTTTTTTTTTTAATTTTATGTTTTTTTAAACAAATTGTGGTGTGATTTTGTGAAATAATGTATTGTGGTTATTTGTAATTAAAGTTTTTTTCAAAATCAATCAAATCTCTCTCTCTCTCTCTCTCTCTCTCTCTCTCTCTCTGGGGAGTTTGGGGTGTGTGAGTGTCTCACGGGTGAGAAGAGGATTTTTTTTTCTTTAAATTTTTCTAGTTTTGGGTAAATCTTTTCTG
>NW_015508658.1:19517-20451 GCF_001515645.1 Sinocyclocheilus grahami | reverse complement strand
TTTATGTATTTAATTCCATTTTATTAACCAGTATCTTTGCTGCTGCCCTTCAATGATCTATTCATACGAATAAGCAAAAATTACTTTAGATAAACATAACTTTTTGTGAAAAAATGAGGCCAAGCCAGACGAGAAAATGTAACATATTGCATTACTTTCCATAACTAAGTAATACAATTAGTTACTTGTTTTAGGAAGCAACGCAAAATTGTAATTCGTTACTTTTAAAAGTAACTCTCCATTAATATGACGAGCTGGACCTCAAAATAAATGTTAGATGGAAAAATTGCGTGTTATTTATGATCGAGTTTGTAGCTTAATTAAGTATATTTTAAATAGTTTGATCACTGAATCAATAGGAAATCCGTTGAAAACATCCAGTGATCTCATGCCATTGAAGTGAATGTTCAATTTATTAATATTTATTGTAATAAATATTTAGGAAATATGGGAGATGCAGATGAACACAAAGCAGCATAACAACAACTGAAAGTTAAAGAGGGTGATGTATCCAAATAATCATAGTTGTTACATTTTCCTTGATTTTCATATCCATCTATTCATTTATGATTTATTCTTTATTGATTTTTTATTTTATGTTTATGCTTCTTATATTAATCCTCATCATATATTCAAATATTTACTACTCATTTATGCTTATGTTTTGTTTGATTTATATTCAAGATGTAATTATTCTCCAAGAATATGTATGTCGTACTCACATTTCATATGTGGTAGGAAGATATATCTTCTTTACTGCTGTTTTGATAGACATTGGACATCTTTCAACTACTGCCTGATTAATAATGTTTCTATAATAACCAGTCATTAACGATAGTAGATGTTCTTTTCCAGAAACTGTTTTTGTAATTTAAGATATGATATTTGAAAGTGCTAATTTTGCTGTATTTGTTCTAAAAGCATGAAAACCACA
>NW_015508658.1:17544-18337 GCF_001515645.1 Sinocyclocheilus grahami | reverse complement strand
TTTATTTTTTTTTTACAACCAAACAACCATATCTGATATCTGATCAAATCTGATATATTTATATGAATATAATTTATGAGATCAATAAATGCATTGAAGTAAATTTCTAGTCTAAAAGCCTAAATCTTTGTGGTACTATGCCAAATAAAATACTTGGACTGTTATTCTGCTGAACAATATTTATAGCAGTATTTTTTCTCTTTAAAAATATCTAACCATAATCTGACAAAGACTTATAAGACATTTAGCCATGAAAATATATGCACCCATGCGAAACAAATAAATAAAATCACAGATGTTTTACAGTTTAAAAAAAATCTAATGCAATTCGAAGTGTATAATACACACTTTACGTGTATATTATATTTCTGTCCTGTAAACTGACCAATAGGTGATCCATATGAATGCAATAGGGGACTTTTATTTTGGCAGATGAGCAGCTCTGTCTGACTGGGTTCTACCCATCACATCTTCATCACATTCGGGCATATATATCACTGTTCTCCATCACTACCGCCGCTGTCATCGCCTGTTTTTCGATTCCGAATAATTATCTGCGTCTTTACCGTAGCGTGGTTCACTATCTGTGTTTCAGCAGCAGGTAAACGTGACTAAAACACCATAAACGCAAACATTAGTCACAAAAATGTTAGCATGACGGCTAGCCAATTAGCAAGTTCCTGCAGGGGAGGAAAAAAGTGGATTAAGTTTTGTTTAAAGACATTACAGTTCGAGCTATTTGAGGATTTAGTTGTGTAGTCGTGGATATTTGTCATAATTGTCGTGTAATGAA
>NW_015508658.1:11859-13974 GCF_001515645.1 Sinocyclocheilus grahami | reverse complement strand
GGAAAAATTGAAATCGCATCATATGACCCCTTTAATGTTTTTTCAGTTTATGCTGTCTTTTTTTTCATTGAATCCTCCATGCACATAATAAGTTAGCTCAAAATAGGCTTTCCTCGTTTAACACTGTATGCAATATGTGATCATCACATCGAAAATATATAAATGCATGTGTTATTTTTGTGCTTTTCCTTATTTATTTACTAATTTGACCTCTTAGAAATAACAAAAAATCATCAAAGGAAGAGATAGTGGCATTGTTTTTAGGCGATCCCATGAGCAATGGCTTGCTAACTCATTAGTTCATTGCGGTTTAGCTTGATTGAATTAAAGAAGATCGGAGTCGTTTTCGGCTTTTCCTCATCGTTTTCACAACTTTCATTAGGGATTTATTTTGTTACATTCGTTTTCGTTCTCTTTTGGGCTGTTAGTGTTCTGGCAGTGTGCATTGAGTTGCTAAACAAGCCTTTTAATGTGCGGTCACATTATTAAATACGTTTTTGCATCAAACATGTAGTTTTGTCGAAGCAGACGGCGTTGAAGTCTATCGGGGGAATTTACATTGGTTTTCGATCGTGTAAATGAATGACGGTGATGTGTCGTTTTACTCGTAGATGTAAATATGTCAAATATTTGCACAGTTGACAGAACCAGTGCGCGACTGCACATGCGCGCACACTGCTTTACCCCTACAGCCTCTTACTGGAAAAGTAAAGCAGAGACTAGAGATTTATAAGACCTGGGGGCCCGTTTCAGAAAGAAGGTTAAGTGACAACTCTGAGTATGTTAACCCTGAAATGAGGGAAACTCTGGGTTTTCCGTTTCAGAATGGGAGGTTTGTCAAACCCGAGAAAGCAGGGTAAGTCAAGCCCGTTTCTGAAAGAGAGGTAACTTATAGTCAGAGTCAGTTACCGTGGTAACTTACTCTATGAACCTAACCTGGTCAGGAGCAGGTTTTTTTCGGTAAACCCAGTTTCTTTCGGTCTCCTCCCACTTTTTAAAGCGCAAAAAATAAGCATCTAATTATTATTTACACTTATTGCAAAGAACTGCTACTTTTACATGGTAAATAGAATATATCACTATTTTCACCAAGTGTAAATGGCATCTAGAACTATTTGCACTTAGCCTACTGTAAATAGGATCTATCGCTAAGAAAGTATGTTAATTCCACTTAGTGTAAATAGCCGCTGCCGTATTTTTCTTACCCTATTGGCAGATCATTTGTAAAATAAGAAAAATGCACTTAAATTATTATTATTTTATATATTTTTTTGCCCGTGAGATACTAGGGGTGGGAATCGCAGGGTACCTCACGATGCGATACAAATCACGATACGATAATATCGCGATACAGAGATTCTGCGATAATCGATATATTGCTAGACAATTCTATAATGATGCATCACGATATCTGAATAATAAGGTTAAGTGCACGTTTTCTCTCTTTATTCAAGTCCAAATTGTTAGAAAGCAGCACAAAAGTTATGTTAATCAAATTTAACATGCTAAGGAAATTAATCATTTTATTCTTGGACTTACTAAAAGCTTACTCTTTTCTTTGTGTGTAAACCAACACATTTAACTGATTATCAACTTTATATATAGCCTATATATAAACCTGGTACATTTCAAAATTTACCTGGAGTGCTTTCTCAACCTTTCCTCTCATCATAAAAACGGAGCCCCATGCACATGACATGCAGGGGGGAAAAAGCCATTCACAATCGCGTCTTTTGCGTGCTCAGGTTCGTTATTTCAAATGTAGACGCGCGGCAAGCAAACACATTGCACACTTCTGTGCTGCATTACGGCTCTGACGAGGTTTTGTTTCGTCGTCCATGCCATAGGTGCAGATGTTTCTGCTGGTCAGTGCCCTAACGCGCACTTGTAATATCTGAGAGAGAGGGAGAGCATCCAGTTTTGTTGACATAAAACTGGAAGCGCCGGTGGCGCTCTCTCTCACTCATATAGTAAGGGAAATTCACCTGCGATCCGATCGGAGAGGTTAGGCTACTCACGGACTCAATATGCACTCTGCAACAATAACGTGATCGATGCCTACAGTCCACACTGATAGCTGTTCTGGAGCAGTTTTTTATCTTCATCTCCTTTTAT
>NW_015508658.1:8639-9959 GCF_001515645.1 Sinocyclocheilus grahami | reverse complement strand
ATATATATATATATATATATATATATATATATATAAGCAATTCAAACAATCAAATTATCAAATAGAATTTAATAAAACAATTTGAAGAAATATAAAACAATTGATGATTTTGTATGTAGAATATATATTTTTCAAATTATTTGTTTGTTTCGATTCTCTGATTGGCAGAGATTTTTTGGGGGGCAGAATCAAGGGTAATGTAGTTTTTCACCAGGTATTCTGCTATTAAACATAATTATTTAAAAATTAAGTTATGCAGCCTGATGGCTTAAACATAAACATATACCATTGATTAACAACCTTGTGAAGTCAATAAGTAAACTGTTCTATGTTGATTCTCCTGTAAACACTTTCAAAACAAACAAGCAACAGTGACTCAACCAATGGCATGTGTTTAGGGTGGGACTACCTGTTTTAAAGCAGTCATTAGTTTTATTAAAACAATTTTTTAATCCATTTGATAAGTGGTCTCGAAATTATACGCATTAACTAATGTAATCCTGAGTTGTTTTGTTCCATGTTTCACACTTTCATACTTTACTCTTGGTTTAAATTGACTGAAATGCATGATGGTCTTTTATATTTATTGAGGGATACATTACTTCGTTTTTGTTTGGCTTAACATCTGGCACTCCAGTTTGGTCATAATCTAATGTTAAAAGGGGTGTTATTCCTTTTCAAAAAATGAAATGGTCCTTTAAAAGTGACACTAACCTTTAAAAAGATGAAAATAGTCACGTTAACAGGTTTTTTTATGCCATTATTGATTTTGTTTTTATTGCAGGGCTACAGTTCAACATTTACGCGGAAACGGACAGTGGAAGATTTCAACAAGTTCTGCACTTTTGTGCTTGCATATGCCGGTTATATTCCTTATCCACAGGAGGTGAGTATTATCTTGTCTTAGTGATGTAACTGAGAGGAGATTGTGGTAAAAATGCTACTCACTGTGCTTGTACGTTTGATAGAAAGTGCTGCAGGGTGAAGCGGCCTTGCTTTCCTCCAGATCGCTCTGACACTTCAACCTCCAGAGGTTCCTATCCTTGGCAGTGTTGTAGCACTGGGTGTTCATGGGAATTTTGTTTTCTTTGGGGTTTTTTTGGTGGCATGCCTCTTATGAGCTGCTTTGCTGCTGACGCTCTTGTTTAATCCACAGAAATGGTGGTGGCTCTTATGTCACGGCCGCTGAGAGACATCCCCCCTCCAAAAAAACCTCAGCCCTCCCTCCCAGGGTAAGAGGGCCACTCCAGGCTCCTCCATTCTCATCTCAGACCCTGTCTCTTAAGTGCCATTCTTCACAACAGCAGTGTGTGTGCATCC
>NW_015508658.1:0-869 GCF_001515645.1 Sinocyclocheilus grahami | reverse complement strand
TTTTTTAAAAATCAAACTTGTTTTAAACCTACCATATTGATATTAAAAAAATAAAATAAAAAAATATATATTAACATGAAATGCATTAAATATTACATAACATCAGGGTTTCCCAAATTGGGGTTAATGTAAGAACTGCAGTGGGTTTGTGAGTTGACAAGCAAATAATGAAATCATAAAAATAATTTGACCGCTAAAACATATATTTTATTTGTTTACCTGCCTGTCAGTGTGGCCATTAACCAACATCAGAGAACTGTAAACATGCAAATATGTTGGTAAATTATTTGAAATTAACTTCCTCGGAGACATTGAGTACATTTTATTTTAAGGGGTTTGGCTGGCAAAACATTTGCAAATCCCTAAATCATATGAAAAAAAAAAACATTAATAAACATGAAAACAATGTCATTTAAAAGACACAAAAGAATTAGGAAGAATCATTAAATTATAAGTAATGTTACTGCCATTGTATGAATAATATGTAGGCATGTAATCGATAAAAAAACGTTAAGTGTAATCTGTTTATGAGCATTTTAAAATGTAATATACTCTAATTACAAGTGCTTAATTTTTGGAGTCTGATTACATAATCCAGATTGCAGGTTTATATATATATAACTAAAGACCACTGAAGAGATCAGACGAAGTGTAGGTTTCTTCACTTTTTATTTAAATTATTCTTCAGGTTGACTACATAAATTTTTTAATGTTTTGCATCAGATAGGAATGCAACACCAGTTTCTTTCAGAGTCGCAAAATGTGGCTTGAACAAGCCATTTACATGAACATGAAGTATGCTAAAACGTGCAGGGTAAAATGACAGTACTGATTACAAACCAGAGAATGTTTAAAGGCCGTTTTTTTTT
>NW_015508657.1:19269-20451 GCF_001515645.1 Sinocyclocheilus grahami | reverse complement strand
CAACCAACAAACTACTAAAAGTTAGAAGAACGTGCTTTGTAGCTTTACTCTTTAAAAAAATTAAGTTGCTCCAACTAATGGATCTGTGGGCCTGGAATCAAATAATCTTATCTTTTCAATTAAAATCAACAGCTGGCATAGCACATGCTAAAGGAACTTATTTAGCATGTAAATGTAATGAACAAGTAAGAATTCACTTGTCACTGGCATTAGCACAATCATTGAATCAATATAATGTTTACCTTCTACTCTTCAGCACAATAACTACAAAAACTTCAACATTACAGAAAGTCTTTTAAATATCAAACATAACAGCATTAAACATGAAAAGGTCTTTCCTTTCACTTAAAAAACACACACACACAAAATAACACTCATTTTCAAAAACATGTTCAAAGTGTTGTTTTAATGTGACATATCCTTTCCATAGTCTTTCAATCTACTAAGAAAATTCATTTAAAAACATAAAGGAGTACATAAAACTGTTTATATTAAAAATTAGTAAAATAAACCTATTTTTATTGCATGAAAATGATTTAGAAATGTTTCCGTCCCATAGATATTGCATCATTTCCACCACATCAAACATGTTTTTTCAAAAATGCTGGTGATTTCCAATAAAGCTGTAATTTTGTCAGATATGGGTGTGTATATATGTATTTATGATACATTCTACCATTTCTATTACAGAATGCTATTAAACAACATATATTCTGGGATGTGGTTAAAATGACACTCTAGTGGGGAAAGAAAAACCCCCACAAAAACAGAAATTAAAAACCTCCATCCAAGTATCTCAA
Organism: Sinocyclocheilus grahami; assembly: GCF_001515645.1. NCBI lineage: Eukaryota > Metazoa > Chordata > Actinopteri > Cypriniformes > Cyprinidae > Sinocyclocheilus > Sinocyclocheilus grahami. The sequence continues at coordinate 19,651 of NW_015508657.1, read as the reverse complement.
CATTTCAGCTGCACCATGTAAAATAAAACTTGGAGTCTTACATGAGTGTACATGATAATGAACCTTTCCAAAAGGACTATTCATTTCTTTGTATAAAACGTTTTAATGAGGAAAAAATGACTGAATGCACCTTTAATCTTCATGCACTGGTTGCTGTCATGCACAATGCCATCAAGGGATGATCAAAATTAATGTAATTCTCTTGACAGAAACAACAAAAACACACTTTGCCCATATATTTCCCATCCATGTTCATCATTCTTGACTCGAAAAGCAAAGCAAACAGATATTAGCAATAACATTCCAGTAATATTTTTATCTGGACCAATAATTCCAGCAGCCGTCATATAAATAGCGGCCTGGAGCTGTTGCATTGGATTAT
>NW_015508657.1:10928-11244 GCF_001515645.1 Sinocyclocheilus grahami | reverse complement strand
TATTGCCAAATTTCTACTAGTGAGTCAATTATAACATTATACAATCAGTTATTAATACTGCAACTAATATGGCTAATTGTACAATCACAAAGAAAACAACCCTACTATGATAAAACTCATGAATGCAAGACATTAGATCAGAGCATTGCATTTATGTATGTTTCATATATATTTGATAAATAAAAAAGGAATAACAAGCCCGCTGGACATGAATTACATGTATTGCACCGTGTATGAATTACACAGATAATCTCTTCTAGCCTTGTGGCTCAAAAATGTGTCTCTCTATGAACAGATATTTATCTCAGAAATGTTG
>NW_015508657.1:4567-10632 GCF_001515645.1 Sinocyclocheilus grahami | reverse complement strand
AAAAATGTGTCTCTCTATGAACAGATATTTATCTCAGAAATGTTGTAGTGCCAAGAGTACTCACTCACGGCATGAGCTGTAATCGAGTTGACAACATCCGCACTCTATGGATCAAGTGTAAGAACACAGAAATATGCCAAAACAAATCAAATTCAATCACCTTGTCAGGTGGAAAAATGTTTGAATGAGGATTTCCCGTTGTATGAATGCACACTGCCGGCTTTAGGGTTAGATGGGGCAAGACACCCCCTGGTGTAGAACAGCACCCTACCTGTAGTTTTACATTTAACAATAGATGGCACTCAATTTCATTTCAGCACATTTATTATATGCTATGAATTAGAATTTTAGGTATAAGACAAAATAAGAAATTGAAAAAAGGCTCCCATGGTATAATAATAATAAATACTTTAAATAGAATTCCTGATATTGTATAACTATATCATCATCATCATCATCATCATCATTATTATTATATAAATGTTTTAAAGAGAATTCCTGATTTAGTATATAAAAATACCAAAAAAAATTCTTAAACATATCTTGTTTGAATGTATTTATTTTACACATTCTGTAAAAATCAGATGACATCTGGGACAGGTTTACCCCACAGGGGGTTCTTGTCTCAAGGTAAGTCCTCATCTTTCACCAGTGATGCAAGATGCAACAATTTTCAGTTTTATGCTGTAAAAAATATATATTACCAACTGTTTCCCTTAATAATACACTGGTGATGCATCATGATCCTGTACATGCTAAAGTAAACACATCTCTGTTTATCAGTAAATGCTCACTGATTTTGAAGGCAGCCATCATCTCATTTGTCTGCCCTCCACTTAACTCCTTACAAATGATTTATTTAATTACAATAATATTGAATTCTCTCTTTGAAATAATTTACAACAAGGTTTCATGTCAGGTTATATTAATGAATGATCAAATGCCATATATATTAATTAGTCATGGTAGGTGGTGATAGACACACTGATGTCTGTCATTATTAACCTTGACAATAAGACAGCATGAAATAAAAAGGAAGTATGTTTAGTTCCTGTCAAGTGGAACACTCTATCCCTTTGTGGTAAGGTCTAAATGATGGCATATTTTACCATATGGCATGATGCAGACAGGAGTATTAGTCCATACCTTCCTGCCTCTCATTTGTTGAGTTTGTTTATTCATAAAATCTCATTAAAACACACAAGGCTTTCCATATATGAGATTTTCATAAACTCCAGAAAGATTTTTGCATGCAGTTACAATAATGCTGTTGGGATGTTTAATCTTTTTAGAAAACTAGTATATCAAAGGTATATAAAGTGGAACTCTTTTGCATACAAAAAATACAATTATCATGATGTTCCTTCATAAATAGATCCTGCGGTTAGGCCTGAGAAATTAATTGCAAGACACAATGACTCAGTAACCTAAAAGGTGTTCAGCATACAGGTGAGATAGAGAAGGAAAGATAAAGAGAACATGGATTGAGTTTGTCCCCCCGTGATTTTCATAATTAAGGGCACAGTATTTTCTGTGTACAGTCTCCATCACAGCCAGGGGCAAAACTCCAGAGAAGCATTCAAGCAGAGAGCTGAAGTCCAGTCTATTCTCTAGCGACCTGGCCTATAGTTGAGCAAAATAATTCCTGTGAAGGTCCGGCCAGAGTCCACCATCTGCAGGGGGACCCTCAGGCCTGTACCAGAGTGCAGTTATAATGGAACGGAGAAGCACCGATTTGCCCGATGCATGTCCACTGATACTTCTGCGTGTTCTGCTTATTATTTCTGTCTCTCACTCTTTCCTCTCTGTCTCTCAATCTAACCACCCACCCATATCACCATCTACAAAGCACACCAAAACAGAGTTTCCATCATGCATCAAGCCACTTCATCTCGCCCCCTTCTCTGATTTATAACTCACTACTAATGAAATTAATGAGTAGTAATTAAACAAATCTACTCTCCAGGGTAATATCCAGCTTCTTTTAAGCAGCCTTTGATTTATACAGTTGATTTCAATAAAACAAGTATGACTGGGCAAAAGTAAAATAAAAACAGTAAAATAAAATAAAAATATAACACAAAATAAGAAATACAATTTCTTATGCTCACCAAGGCTGAAAAAAACCCCCAGTAATATTGTGGAATATTTGTAATATTCAAAATAACTGTTTTATCTATTTTGTAATGTGATGTGATGGCAAAGCTGAATTTTCAGCATCATTACTACAGTCTTTAGTGTCACATGATCTTTATTTCAAAAAATGTTTTTAGTTTAAACTGCTAATTTTCCCCCTAGGATTTTTTTGATGAATAGAAAGTTCAAAAGAACATAATTTATTTAAAATAGATCTAGTGTAACAGACTTACTTTAAATTTAATGCATCCTAGCTGAAAAGTATTCATTAAAAAATATAAATCTATACACACACACACACACTACTACTGTATATACTAATATATTATTTTATGACAATTCTTATTTTTTATTTTTTTTTACACACACTCACACACACAAACACTTCTGGTTTGCTATCCTTGTGGGGACTCTCCATAGGCGTAATGGTTTTTCCACTGTACAGACCGTATATTCTATTGCCCTACACCTAAACCTACCCTTTACAGGAAACTTTCTGCATTTAAACATTTTCAAAAAACTTCATTCTGTGTGATTTATTAGCTTGTTTACCTGTCGGGACCTCAATTTAGGTCCACCATGACACGAGTCCCCATGAGTCTGTGTGTATTCAGGTTCAGGTGTATTCAAGTCCCCACCAGAATAGAAAAACAGGTACACACACTGTACATACACACACACACACACACTCACACACAAAGTATGGACCACAGCCAGTGTTTCACAATCATAATTTTTTTGGGAGCATGTTCCTTCATGATTAACCTGTGTTTTTTACACTGTAACAGTCAGTGTTTTGCAGTTGTCCACACCGGTGAGCTGAGACAGGGCAAGACACACACGATGTTGCTGCTACGCACATCCCTAAAAAGCATCAGTTACGCTCGGTGTTCTTGCGATGTGACAGCCATTCTATAGTTATATTTGTGCAGAACCTAAGTTAAACCATAGCCTGAGTTTTTTTTCTGTATCCTCATCGAAGACAAATGTTGATGCAGTGCCTCTAAAAGCTGTGCATTTCTTAGCTCATCTCAGAAAAGTTTTATTTTACAAGTATCTGACCGCAGACTTCTCTGTGCATGTTGAACACGATGTATTTTCATCCTGAGCTGTCTTGAATATCCTGCTTCTGTCACAGACAGGCCGGCATGGCAAACCAACCCACATCAGCGGCCTCCGCAGTCTCAGAACTCTAAAACGGTTTAAACCGAGAGTAAAGAGCAAATTGTACCACCTCTCTTGGGCTCAAGGATCTCAAACGTTCACAAACTCTTGCCGTTTCACTGTAACATGATTTTGCTATCTAGCATAGCGAGAGGTCTTTCATTGTGGTTTCACCGGTAAAGGAAACAAGGGTTTGTGACTCAAAAGCTTAGATATTAAAGATATCTTGTTTTTCTTTCCTATTTATTTATCTTTAATATCGTTTCTCTTGAACAGAAATGAAATGAAATAGATCAAATGGACACTTAATTTTTTGGTGACTTATTTTCTTCTCAAGAAAAAAAAAAGTTTCCTACAAAGTTTCAGAGATCTCAACAATGCCCCAAACTTTAATCTCAAAGATAAAATCTGCAATCTGCAATAAAACTTCAATTTCAATTTGATTTCAGTATTAACAGTTCTCATTAAATTCTCCCAAGACCAAATTATCTGAGCTATGTTCTTCAAAGACAGCGCATTCCGCTGCTAAATCTACAGCCCCACAGCAAAATAAGACATACTTTACCCAAGTTTGATTTGAATATGCTGAGATAAAAGGATGTATACTGCAAAAAAAAGAAGAAGTCCATAGTTAGTGCACATAACATAGTAATTTGTTTGTGAATAGAACTACACTGGTCATACTATTATATGCCAGGTTTCATTTTATTTAAAAAAAACTCAAAGATCGAATCAGTCTGATGAATGCTGGACTGGTTAAACGCATTGAATCTGTCAAAACATCAAGCTATCATTACATTAGGCCATGGATAATTTTAATAAAATACATGAAAAGATTATATACACTATACCAGGGTTCCTCAAATCTTGCCCTGGAGGGCCAATGCGCTGCAGAGTTTAGCTCCAACCCTGATCAAACTCACCTACCTGTGATTTTCTAATGATCCTGAAGACACTGATTAGCATGCTCAGGTGTGTTTGATTAGGGTTAGAGCTAAACTCTGCAGGAAAGTGGATCTCGTGGGTCAGATTTGAGGATCCCTGCACTATACCATTCAAAAGTAGGTTTTGAAACTACTTAAGTCTCTTTTGCTCACCAAGGCTGTAAAATTACAGGAAAACCAGTAATATTGTGAAATATTAATACAATTTAAAATAAATAAATTTTTTAAATGTATTCCTGTGATGTCAACGCTAAATCTTCAGTAACCATTGTCACACGATCCTTCAGAAACCAGTCTTAATATTATGACTTGCTCAAAAGTTCAAAAGAACAGCATTTATTTGAAACAGAAACCTTCTGTAACAATGTAAAAGTCTTTACTGTCACTTTTGATCAATTTAGCACGTCCTTGCTGAATATAAGTAATTTACAGTATATCTGTATCGATACCCAACCCTAGTCAACAACTGTCCAATTTGTGTTTAGTTTTATATTCACCAGGAATTGCAGTAAAAACATCTTAGTTTTTTTTTTTTTTTTACTTAAAACATAAGACCTCCAATAAGTCTCCTGAGCTTTGAAAGAGCAATACATTTCCCCTCTATGGTTTTATATATCGCAGCGGTCACATGTTCAAAGACATGCCATCAACCTTCGGTAGTGTTTTTGTGGCTTAGTCACAAACTTAGTCATTAAGCCCTCAATCTGTTGTGAACTACATAGCGCACCAAGGGAATCCGTCCAAGCGAATGCTCAGGCATACCTATGCTTAAACAAACAGACGTGAAACAGAACCCGGCAAAGGTGTAAGGATGTGTCACACAAAAAAGGGTGTTTGCTTTGTGACTATCCATATACTCCAGAGGAATAATTGCTGTTGCCACATGACAGAGAAGATGTGTCATTGTGTCCTGTAGTACTTGAGGTATAATCTCTAGGGGTGTATTTGTAATGCTCTGACATCCTCTCTTAAAGTTTCTAAAGTAAGCCTTATAATATCCCAGTGAAGGTTTTTTTTTATTTCTGCTTAAACAAACAAAAAAAGGGTTGTTAAAAGAAACTCTGGCACCCACACTTAGATCTGGCTCAGCATTGGATTTCCAGCAGAAGAACAATCTGTGTATTCAGGATCCAGTCTTTATCAGCTGTCCCCTATTCTTTTTATTGCAGTTGAACAGGCTTCAAGGTCCAAGAGAATCCCCAGCAGGGGTTTTCCTGCGGTAAAAAAATCTCTGTAAATGGGGGGGGGGTCATCAGTTTAATCTGAGTAAATGTTGGGACCTGTGTGTCTGTCTTTGTGTTGGCAGATCGGGTCGCTGTGTTGGCTGCGGGGTCCTCCGTTGAAAGTGACCCTCTCCGGCAGATGGACAGGTATCTAACACCTGCTCCTAATGAGCTCATTAGCTAAACTTACCTCTTTAGCAGGAGCCAAGCTACCGAGACGGTGCCAAGCAGCTTAGAGAAATTATGCAATGGCATTTGGCTGGCACGGGGCATCAGCAAGCCTTTTTTCGCTAACTGTGATAAGAGAAGACTGCAGTGACCGTGTCTTTGTGTCTAACCACCTTTGTGTCTGTGAACTTAATCTTGAATGGACAAAGTAGAGAGATATTTAGTATAATACATAATATGTTCCTGAACAGAGCTTAGACTGAACGTTAGCTGATTATCTGGTTAGTGTGTCAGCCTTGGGTACTCGAGCAGCAGTTATGTGTTATTTTAATTCAAGTAATTCAAGCAACACATTTTTTGGGGTGTCATTTAATACAGTATGAAGCCTGGTCAAGTACAAAAGGCAATTCTGATGTTTTAAATGTACCGA
>NW_015508657.1:0-1395 GCF_001515645.1 Sinocyclocheilus grahami | reverse complement strand
CGTAGCAGGACTGCATTAGCCAAGGAAGCTGAAAGGTTTGAGTGGAAAGGGGAAAAAAAAGAGAGCCAGAGAGAAATGGAGTGAAAGAAAAAAAGGAAGCGGGGTAGAAATAGATGGAGTGAGTGAAGGAGCAATGCAGATGGAAAGCTTGTAGACTGAGAGGTGATTTATGGCCCCTGGGAACAAAATCAACAAGTTGAACTTTAATTGTATATTCGTTGTGATTGTGGGGAGGGAGTAGTTAATACCACCTTATGCTCGAAGGCACGGGGCAATGGCTTTGGCTGCACACTTTCTTTTCAGCTTTGGCACAGATATAAAACCGTCTGATAAAAGCAATTAATTGCTGTGAAAGTTGTGTGCTAATGCTAGAAATGAATTATTGGCGCAGATTTAGAGACAAATTTTTACTGATGAAAATATGGCCATGAATCCAAGGCTGCATGTTTAAATAAGCGATTAGCATTTCCGTGATAAGCCCTATCTGGCCTTATTTCATCTAAGCGGGTGACAAATGAGCCACGTCCTAATAGATTAGAACATTTTTTGAGGAAAAAAAAATTATGAATGTAGTTGGACAGAATATAAAGTACCCTGAACTCAGCAGCATAATGATGATGTCTACCATAATTCTGTTCAATTTAACAAAAAAATTTATTGATAAGTGATTTTGGTCACACTTTACATTAGTGTATACATAATATACTCATATAATGTGAAATGCTATGGTGAATTCTATTTTTATTAGAAACAAGTATTTAAGGACTTACATTTTCTTTTTTGTTTTATTTTCTTTTTTTGTCAATGCCAGTGGAAAAGAGCCATTAATAAAGACTTGTGTGGCAGGCCACTAGCAATCCGCAGTGACATCGGTGATGGGTAAGAAAGCACAAGAGCGGAGAGGTGATCTTGGCATTGTTTTAAATCAGCACGGATAATTAGTGTAGCTCTTTTTTAAGACAGGAATCAGCCCTAATCACACTCTCTCATTGCATGACATTTCAAACAACAGCCATCTCAATTTACTCAGAATGTGCAGACTCATTCACAACTTTACCCACCTGGGGTCGAAGCCCACACCAGTGCGGTCTGTCTCGTATTTTCTTTATGACTGCGAAAAGAACTAAAAATACTCTGTCAGTTTTGATCGTACAGATAAGAATAAGGTATCATTTGAAACTGCAAAGGGTCTACTTTTATTTCTGTATAGTCATAACAACAAAACAATGTGCTTTCGTAAAATAAAGAAAATAAACAGGGTGCGTTATCTGCCGTCTCACTCGGTCACCTCTCTTCACAGACACGTAAATCTCTGCATTATGAATCACAGCATTATTCATGACCATTCAAGCCTCCTCACATACAGCCGTTCTAGAGGTTGACCGAATTGGGTTT
>NW_015508656.1:19393-20480 GCF_001515645.1 Sinocyclocheilus grahami | reverse complement strand
GTGTGTGTGTGTGTGTGTGTGTGTGTGTGTGTGTGAGAGAGTGTACTCCTCTGGGTCAGGTAGTGTGAACCAGGCACACTACAGTTTTGACCTATTTGCAGTTTCTCAGAAGATATAGAGAGTTAAAAAGAGTGAGAAAAACTAATGCTAATAAATTACGATTCCTGAAAGAATCAGTCTAATGGAAAAGTATGTCTCTCTATCTCTCTCTCTGTTAATATACAGTGTTGGGTTTTTGTTTCTGTATTGGCTGTAGCTCAAATAGTGTCTTGTACTTTATTACTGCCCTTCATTATAAACGGCAATATTTTTACCTTCATTTTAAGAATTATATGAAGATTTGTAAATTTAACAAAATACAATGATTCCACAGCTTAACCCAACCTATATCTTTTTTTTGTCACTACATTATTCCCATACTTTATTTAGCATTATTTTGTGGGTTTAATAAATTCACTTTTTTAATAAATTGTTTAAGAGAGTGGGAATGCACCAATCTAAAACGTTTGTCCGATACTGATGATTTGCTGATTAGGGTAATTAAAGTAATTCATGTTATAGTCAATAACTAAATGATAAATGATGTTGGCTACTATATAAATGTATATAAATTTTTTTCTGAATAAATTAAAACACTACAAATAAAAAGTTTGTTTTGCAGTTTAGGTATCATTTCAATTGAACATTTCAACTATTTTAAGTATATAACATGTATGTTTATTATGGGATTTTCTAAATATGTAACTGTGTTAGTAAATTATTAGTTTTTAAACAAATTAACTGAGCTTACATGACAGCATGGGTAAACTAATTGATTAGCACAATTGATTATCTGATATCAACCAATACCAATATAACATAATAATAAAGAATGAGTAAGTGTTCAATTCTATTGTAATCATTTGTTCATCTTAACTAGACATATGCTTAGACAACAGAGAAATAAAACAGAAACATATCTAGGCTGTAATTAGTATGTAAGCTATAATAGGCTGTAGTCTATAGCTCTGTATCATGCTTGAGAAATCGGGTCTATATTTGGACTTTGAATATTGAGAGAGTAGCCTACTTTGATTATGGCTGCACT
>NW_015508656.1:10076-18071 GCF_001515645.1 Sinocyclocheilus grahami | reverse complement strand
GTATTGTATTAAATGCCATTGCATTCTGTTAAACTAGTTTATTATCAAAATGCTTAATTTGCTTGCATTTAAGACAACTCCAAGGGCGCTGACCAGAGAGGGGGCCCAACGCAGTCAAACCCCCATCCATAAAACTATGTTGCATTACAAAATGACCTCAGAACACTTTTACCACAGTGCATGATTTATAAACAAATACATTTTAATGTTTGCATTGCATAACCAGCTCCATATGTATTTGATTTTCTGACATGGTAAACTTGTTCGGTAGCTCACCTGATACAAGCGCTAGGGTACAAGTCTTGTAAAACACAATTTGACAAAAACATGTAGAAGCTGGCAAAAAATGGCATGGTTGCTTCAGTAAGTGTATTTTTATCTCACATTTGCTTTTGTTGACACTATTAGTTAGGTTTAGGCTGGGGGTAGTGTAGGGGGTACGATATTTTAAAGCATTAACCTTTTAATGCCACTCACCGACATTTAATTTCTGAACTGCTATGATCCTGTACGTGTATGAACCAAATGTAAAAAATGTTGGCTTATTCATATTCTGTTTCGGGGATAACTGAATGTCTTTTTAGCGCAACTCACTGGGCATTTCACTTTGTAACTGCCATGAAACGTGCAAAAAGCAACATATACTATAATTTTAGCAAAAATGTCACCACAGGCACAAATTTTTTTATGTTTCTGGGTTGGACAATTACCATACTGTGCACAGTAACATATTACATACTGAAGTGTATTTGAGAGGGACAGAGAGAGTGACTGATGCAGTAGCTGGCTTCCTCACTTCTCTCTTATCTCAACTCTCTCTCTTTGAAAGTATTGAGTTATGGTTGTCGTTGGTTTCTTGTTTGCGGTTCAAGTTGTTGCAGGTTTGTTTCGTCATGCGTGCAACTGGAGCCGCAGTCCAAACCATAACACACAAACACATTCGGGGGAATACGATGAGCTACTGTCCAATGGTGACACGGTTGTTAAAGCATGTGTGAATTAAGGCTGTTTGCATCCATTTGTTTGGCTAGCTTAGCTCATGATCATACTATGGATGACTAATTGGCTTGTGTGAATGTGTGCAGAGAAGGACTGAGAGGCAGATGAGAGCGCCAGTTGAGTTATGATATGCATTCCTCTTGTTTGACTGTAATGTATTCAGTCACATCTCACTTCTGGTGCCTGGAGCTCACTGCACTGGGAGCCTAGAGACCATCCCTATCTCTCCCTGTCTATCCTTTGCTTCACCCTTTCTCTGAACATAATTCTTCTCGCCTTAAAATGATAATTTTCACAATATGTCCCACACCATTTCCTTTGTTTCACTGGAATTATTCTTACATTTTATTTTCTCTCCTACTCAAATCAGTCATCTTGTGTTGTCTATCTTTGTGCCTCACTTCTTCTCCCTCTCATCCCTTTCTGTTCATTTTTGTGTCTGTATGCATGACTTCTCTTTTAGTTTGCGATGTATCCTATTATCCTGTCCCAAAAATCCCTGTCTTCCCCCTCACTCATCTTCAGGAAAGACAGTTGACACTCTATAAGGCAGCATCAGTGGCTTAGCAGGGCTGTGTGTGCTGTTTGTTTATTCTGTTTGTGTACATGTTTTTGGATGAGAATATAGCAGTGGTAATAGGATTGCTGATGTACGTGATGTTTGAACTTTATTGATTGCGGCCAGAATACAACTGTAAGCAGAAGCGCTATGTTAATAAACACTCCAACCAGTTAAAACAATAATGTAATGCAAAATTAGCTGATTGTTCATGTTTATGCCAGTTCTCATGTCATGAAGGTATGGACATGGTCAGCAACATTTTTGAACCTTTCTCTGCAAACCCTAGAGATGAAATGCATGAAAATCCCAGTAGATCAGCAGTTTCTGAAGTCACTTAAATCACCTTCCTTTTCCATTCTGATGCTTAGTTTGAACTTCAGAAGGCAGATCATCTTGACCATATCTGCATGCCTAAATTCATTGAGTTGAGTTCATAAACTCCAAATTTGCTGCTTATAATAGTTAGAAAGGGAGTTGTTAAGTTTTGGTATTGGGTAGGATTAGGGATGTAGAATATGGTCATCTTGAAAATGTGCTTTATATGTATTAATAAACAGCCAATATGTTAATAATAGGCATGTTAATAGTGAGAATTGGTTCCTATACTAAAGTGTTACCAGTGTACCTAATAAAGTGGCCAGTGAGTCGATATACAGTAGTCAACATTTGAATTGGATCAAAAAAGTTAATCAAAGTTGTTCTAAGACAAGAACGCATTTTGGTTTTAGGTTTTAGGACAACTTTGATGAAAGGTTTTGATCCACTTCAAATGTTGACTAGTATATACAGTATATGCAGAATGGCCAATCAAGCAGTTATCTGATGCCAATCATTTCAAAGGGAATTAAAGATAGACCAGTTATTTAGGAATAACCCAATATTTTGAATCCAGCAACAACAGTGGGTTCATCTACAGTTTGTTTTAGTGTAACATGATTTACATATCAATTCCCATGCTCTCCGCTCTACATAGTGCACAAAATTAGATTTGGCCCATCATTGGCCCATCCCAAATCCACAGTACATTGAAAATAGCATTTGAAAGGTGCCCAGATGGCATATGGTTTCCTGTGTATTTTTGACATGTGCTTTTGTGAATGGGCAAATATTGCCCACAGCCCTTTGGACAAGTGGAGGTTAGTTAAAGGAAGTTTGTTACTGTTCTTATTTGAATTTTTTCGTTGATTAACACTAGAAACAAGCAGGCAGGATACAACAAAGAGGTCTGTATATGAAAAGACTTGGCTTCTTGAGAAACAAACTACCTTTATTCCCTCTTTCCCAGTTAGAAATGCTGTAGGTTTGCACTATGTTGTGCTCTTAGACCCATCGCTGTGTTTCTTTACCTCCACACTGAATCTGTTGAGCTGGCGTAGCAGCTGTGTTAGCAGTGTTAACTCTTGATGGCAGTGCTGGGAGTGATATGATGGTGCAGGGGCTGACCGTGTTCTATCAGTGCACAGCTCTGTAAATAACAGACTGTCAGTCCTCCACCATTGCGTTCCTCTAAATCTTTCATGCTCCGAGGGACTCAGCAGAAATCTCCGCACCTCGGATACTGCACCTTTTTCTCATTTCTGCACCGGTTATTTTATGGCTGCCACATGATGGGGAAGCATTTTGTGGAGAAGCCATTCACTCATTGAGTTTTGAGCTTTGCTTTTGGATTATCAAGCAAAAAAGGTGATTGTATCCTATTAACTAACTCATGAACTATGAATATAACTACTCGTAGGGTTCAAATTGTAAACGTGATGTGTAAGTTACTGTCTGTGTCCCTAATAGATTGCTGTTCCTCTTTGACAGCTCTGGTCATTATGACAGCAGAATAACATCTGGTCTCTAGTGTGCACATGAGATGAGAGGACAGCATTAGTACCATACATGATGACTGACAGCATGAGTTCACAGCTGCGGGTACACCAGAGAGGAGGTCCCAACAACTCATCCTTGAATTTTGAGTGACAGAGAGGTTTTCCAGTGCCACTGTTTGCATGACTGTTGTATGGGACACTCCATAGCCATATGTACTGACCCTTCACAATATATGAGCCAATAGTAATCTAGTCTTCTATACTATCATATACTATTACTAAACTATTAGCTGAATCAATAGTATACTATTAACTACAATTTCCAGGAAAATTTCAGCAGGTTAAAATTCTGTGTTGGTTTGGTTCTTGTCTAGCCAGTTGGCCAGCATAGCCATTTTTTTTACCAGACTGTACATTTTAAATGTATTTTTAAATGTTTTGTGTTCAACTGCTTCTTGGACAAGAAAAATATAGGAATGGACTTTTTAGGCAGATTTTGTCCATCACAAATTAATTGGATGGTTGTATCGTTGATTTTGCTACAGTAATTACTGCAATCTCATGTACTCATAAACACTGCAATATTCCATTAAACATAACATTTTTGATTCCCCCCCCCCCATCAGACACTGTAATCTTTCAGGCCTAAAAACAGGCAAAGACTTTCAATACCTGTAAGTTATAAAGTTCTCGGAGTAAAGCAAGGTCATTCTGATATAAGTATACTCTCAGATGATAACATAAGCATTCTGCAGACAAATACAAGATTCCGAGTCAGACCTAATATTCCTGCTGAGAAAATAGATTCAACTTGCCTGGTTAGCTAGACATGCAAACTACGTTAGGCTGGTTTAAGCTGTGTTTTTTCCTGAATTTTTTTCTGAAATTGCTGAAAATGTAATGACTAATCTTACAGAATTACAGTCCATCAATTACCATCTTGTGAAATTTTGTAATAACGAATTCAGTGTTAAGACATTCTTAACTTCTTTTGTTGTTGGCTAAAATATGAGTTCTCAATCCATACTATTTCTTTCTCCAGTGAAAAAGTTGTCTTGTCTAAATAAGGAATATGCACAGATACAAGCATCGTTTACAAGCAAAACAGTTCTAAAAAAATATTTAGCTCAATTGAATGTGAGAGGACAGCAGAGGACTTTTTCACTGGAAGAAGCATTATTATGGATTATGGACTATGGTATTTTGGCCAGAAGCATGGTTTAAAAATGGTTTAAACGCATAAATTATATTATATTTACAAACATTCAGCCTTTCAATTCACAACGTGTTAATTGATAGACTGGAGTCTATCTAAATTATGACTGTTTTGATGGGAAAAAAAGCATAGAGATTATAAGTACACCTCAGGAAACGTTCTAAAATAATAATAAAAAAAATGTCAAATGAAATTCATGACAATTGAAAAGTCAGATGACAGCCCTCATCTGAATCTTATATGTGGTTTTCAGCAGAAATAGTGAACTTCTAAACTTGGCGCTCTTCTGCTGAACTTACTGTTGCCTTTGATCAAGCAGTCTGAAGATGTGCATTGTGATAGTTGAAAGATTTAGACAGTTTGGAACAGGAATAGATAAAAAGAACTTACTCTGAGAAGGAGAAACAACATTAATTTTGTTTTTAGTGTCTGAACAGGAAAGACAGACTTTCTGGAGACTGTATTACACTTCAGAGGGAAGTCTGAGAGGTGGCTAATGGAGCTTACTGAGATGAGAAGAGCATTTGTGTTGGTGTGTGTCTATTTTTTTTATATTATTGGTGTTAAAAGCTCTGCTACTGCTCCTCATTTGTATTTTCAGCTCTCTGCACTAACACAGCGTGGAGCCACAGAGGAAGTGTGTATCTCTGTAAAGTCTGATATTTAAAAGCCTGAACACAAGACACACAGGTGAAGCAGGTGAGTGTGTGTGTCTGGAGCTGGCTGTGAGTTGGACCAGCAGGTGATTTGTAAACGGAGGAGATGATTTTATTAGAGCATGCAACAAGGTGTGAAGTTATTCTCTTTCTCTCTCTCTCTCGCTCAAACACACACACAGGAAGGAAATGGCACGAAGAGAGAAGTCTTAATCGACTGATACATGGGTTGCATCCTCTCTTTGTCATAGGACACTGGATGGATGGATTTTGATGGCACTTCACTCATGGTGAGACTGAAAATTGTGTATGGATTGTCTTCTGGACTTCTTGCCGTTTAATCATGTTTTGATTTGGGATAAAGAGATTGTTTAGTCTGAGCTATTGTGGAAACAGAGATTTATATTTTTTGAATTTCTGTTTGGCGCTGCTTGAAGGAAAGTGCCAGAATTGAATTTGGGGGCAGGATGCAGACATTTTGTTTGGCCAAAAAATGTCTTTTTTTTTAATTTTGGCTAGTGACCTGATACTTATTTTTTTTATCCTATCTAGACTCTTAGAAAAGTCTGTAAAAATATGGCCCAGTATATCACGTTAATGTGCTAATTTTCTCTATTAATTGTGCAATGCGTGAATTACAGATTGCATTGTGTTGTGTTTTATGTTCAAAGGAAGGTTTCAATGTCTGTCAAATTAACAAAATATATAGTTGCAAAAGTACATGCTTGAAAACACTTCTTTTTGATGGACATATTTTAAATTAGAATTATGATTTTGTTTTTTTTAGGGCATAAAGTCAATCACATTTTTTTTATATTTGAAAAACTCCGCCAAAACATCATGTTATGCAGAAACAAATATGCAGGACAAATAAGGAAATAATAATTATTATATTATATTATATTATATTAGAAAATATATACTTTTTGAAAATAACACAGCAAGATTGTGAATTGTAATCAAAATGTTTTATTTTTACTTGGTTACAATTTTAGTATTTTCAGTCTTTAAACTGAAACTTTTCGGGGTTTTTTGAAACCGTTTGAAATCAACATAAATACAAGGAGTACATTTTTAAGAGCTTGCCATGTTTTCTTTTCTTATATAGTATTGACCCATTTACTAAATGTTATGTCATTCCAATTTCCAAACCCATAGGACATTTTTTCTATCAGCTGATGTCATAGCGACATACAGCATAATACATGATGAAATTGTTTTGATGTGAAATACTCATCTTTCGTAGTCTGTACTCTGGTTGCATGGCCAGAGTCTTTATCACTGAGTGGTCAGTAGACATACATTTGTCCCACATACTGTTTGATTGATCTGATCAATACTGAGAGTCATGGAGCTGATCAAACCTGCTCGGCTGTAAACAAAGAGCACAGTGAGGAATTCAGACGCTTCTCGCTGTGAAATACATACATCCACAATACAGCTGACCTACATACAGTATAGCACTCTTCATCTGAGAGCGACACTGCTATGCATTTTTAATGGTTTTGTTGGATATATTTGAAGGACACATCCCATAATCCACATTCCAGCTTTTATCAACTTCACTGCTGAAGGACCCAAAAACAGAGTGAGATCTATTCAATGAAAGTGATTCAAATAAAAGGTACTTCCTACGCACCATCCTTCCCTTTGGCCTCATTCCCTCTTCTCTCATACATTCTGTCAGTTTCAAGAGAAAGGATCAGCTAGGGTCAATGTGTGGCTACCGTTGGGACTGCAGTGATTGACAGTGATGCCATGGCAACAGCATCCTACCATCATTTCCCCCTTTTCCTAAAATGTGCACATATTTTTAGGGTTCATAGAGTTCAGGCAAGGAAACACTCAGTATTCACAAATACAGATCACAAACTGAGCTGAACATGCACTAAATGAGGAATATTATTGCAGTTAGGAAGAGTCTGAATATGAGGTCAGCAAGATGAAGAAAAGGTTTTTAAGAGTGCGAGGAGATGTTAGCTATTTACATAGCAGAGTACAGTAGATCTCAAAACACTAATCAAAATGCTTCCATTTTGGAAATTCTTTTTTTTTTTTTTTCAAATTCATGAACATTTTCACAGTAAATACACTAATGTTTGGGGTCAGTAATGTTTTGTTTTGTTTTGATTTTTATTAAATTAATGCTTTTATTCAGCAGCAAATTATGCAGTTCAATTTTTTCCTGCTCTAGACTTAACTGTATGTTGTATGTAAAATATACAAATATACTTCTTAAAATATAGTATGTGAAATAGTATAGTATTCAACAGTATTTTCTTCAAGCTGTAATATATGTCACACTACATTGCATGTTTAAAGGTTGTGTTCAAATGACACATTACTCGTATACCTCACGTACATATATATTTGAGTTAATCATTTCCTGTCATCAGCCATCATAGCTCACTGGCTAAGCACCACCATCCAAGTATCACCTGGCCCCACTTCAGTGAGGGCTTTCATTAAACACTTCCCACATACACACAGCCACTCATATCAGCTCTTAACACGTACATACTCGTTGACAACACATTCTCATCCTACACTCACCTCAGTTATCCAGCACGCTCAAATCACATGTTTGTGTGTCTGTAGACACGGTGAACTGTTTTCACAACCATTTTAAAGCTCTTTCATCATGTCTGGAAATCCCTTGATCAGCGTTAACCCACGTGCACAAACAAACATGTGCTGTCAGAGAGGAGCTACGGTGAGACTGAGTGTGTGTGTGTGTGTGTGTGTGTG
>NW_015508656.1:9337-9942 GCF_001515645.1 Sinocyclocheilus grahami | reverse complement strand
TATATATATATACAGGGCCTAAAACTAACTTTTTGTCACACCTGCTAATGGCCGGTGATGTGATAAAATTTACCGGCCAAAATTTTTTTTCTACCGGCCATGAAACTCGTTTTGCAAAAACAGACAGTCATTACTACTACAATGACTAAACATATTTACAATGTAATTTGTCCTTTACTTTACTTACAACAACAACAAAATCAACAAACATATTTATTGATTTTTTTTTTTGTCCCTAAAAGACGTTGTGATTCTTGTCCTTTGCATGTTTTCGGCAAACAGAGCAGGCCATCGTGTTACGCCTGTTTCACACATACTCAGTTTGCAGTGTGTATGTGGTGCATATTTTTTCCGCACCCATGTTAACGGATTAGAGCAGGGCTATTCGATTAGCTTTGTTTGAGGGCCGGATTATTGAATTGAAAATTTGAAGGGGGCCAAGGGGGTGGGGGCCGTCCCGATGTCTTTCTGGGGGGACCTATAAAATTAGAAATTAAATTGAAATCTAAAATCTATAAAAGGTTAACATTAGTGGTGTCTGTCAATCAATAAAAAAAATTATAAAAATTTTCTGTAATTAATCATGATTAATCGCATATTTATAT
>NW_015508656.1:0-2316 GCF_001515645.1 Sinocyclocheilus grahami | reverse complement strand
ATAGCTATTGAGAGCCAGTGTTTTTAAACAAAACAAAACAAAAAAGGAAGAAAAATCACTATTCATTAAGGCTATATCTTGAGTGTTTTGACAATAGTCCATTTATATATCTCAGTATTTATGATATTGCTCTTAAATGGCTTGTGTTTCTGTAATATCAGAGGAACCAGCCATTGTAGTCAAGCAGATTAAAATACAGTTTAAACCAAATAAAACACAATAAACATACATATAACATATAGTAAATAAAAACAGCTTGTCAAAATTAATCAAGTCTTGTTTTACTAAAATGAATCCTCAGAACGGTATTCAATCACTGTCATTTATATGCACTTGTATAATAATAAATAGTATTAACATAAAATAAACTACATTTATTATGAACATTTCATACAGTATATAATGCACATGGTCACTGATATATTGTGAATCTCTAAACTAAAAAAGTGCCCTTTAAAAGAATAGTTCACCCCAAAATTGCAATTTTCTGTTAATTTTCTCACCCTCGGTTGAACAGTAAAGAAGATTTTAACTGAAACCATGGTCCCTTGGTGATTCATAAAATGCAAGTCAATGACTATTGTCACTTTGCGAGTCAAAAAAGCATATCAGGCAACACAAAATTAATATCTGTGCTTCCTGACGATATTTTGAGGTCTGAAGCGAAACGATCAGTGTGTGCAAGAAACTGAACATTATTTACAGCATTATTACCTAATCCATAGATTGTGTTGCCTTTTTTGACTCTCAAAGTGTGTTGACTTGGACCATGGTTTCAGAAAAAATATATTTTTTACTGTTCTTCTGAGGAAAAAAGTCACCTACATCTTGGATGGCCTGATGGTGAGTAAATTAACAGCAAATTTTCATTTTTGGGTGAACTATGCCTTTAATTGAGGGCAGTTATATTTGCTCAATTTTGAATAATCAGTATTTTGGGTTTAATGTGGATGAAATCTGCAAAGGCTATAGCAGAGTTTTACTGGCAGTGTTCAGAGGACTTTTTTTGAGTAAAATGCATGTGTTATTATAAGATGTTATAGCTTTCCCCAACCGGACATTTTCAAAGAAGACCTCCTAAATTCAAGCTTTCAGTTAAAACACAGTTTAAGCTTTCAGTTAATCTACTCTCTTTATATAGTTACATACGCTTAAGCCCCGTTCACACCAAGAACGATAACTATAAAGATAACTATAAAGATAACGATATTAGCGTCCACACCAGCGAACAATATCGTCTGTTTATTCTAAGCGCACGCGCGTCTGCCGCTTTAATTCTTGAGCTCGTTACAGCAGGATGGATTCTGATTGGCTGTCAGTGTTTTATCGTTCATCAGCTGGGAAAAAATCGTTTTGAAAGTGATTCCAACGATATCGTTCCTCTGTATCGTTATAGTTGTGGTGTGAACTATGCTATTCTTTAATATTGAGAACGATTTTTAGAACTATATCTTTATCGTTATCTTTATAGTTATCGTGCTTGGTGTGAAAGGGCCTTTAGTCATACACATGAATCTAATGGTTGAACCCAACTCACAAAACCACTACAAGATAAAATACCATTTCGTATAAATGACTTTTAACTGTATAGTTGATAGGATATAGCATTTGTGACAACCAGGCCTGTTTAGAATAAGTGTAATTTAAGATACATGGAAAAACAAATGTGTATCGTTGATTGGCTAAAGAGTATGATGGATCCACATGTGAATTAAGAACAAAGTCTCAAAATACACACATGCAAATCCAATGCGATTGAAACTATTACGGTTATTATTTACAAACGCTATTGAATGTATATGTTTAATTAACAATTAGTAAATTTAACACTCAAAACTTTGTGTACTTATTTGTGTAGTGTCTTGCATTTTTAAAACTCATTTTGTGAATTTCTTTATGCGTGTGCATTAGTTTTTATGAATGTAAATTTGGCTAAGCATGTGTGCGTTATATTTTGTGGAATTTTAAAAACATTCTCCGTAATCAGTGTTATTTTAATATTAGTCATATAGTATTTAGTGATATTTTGAATTAGCTATTGTTTTTAGATTTTAAGTTTTCATTTTCATTTTAGTTCAAGTTTTAGTAATTGTGTAATCATTTTTTTAGTTTTCTTAGGTTAAATAGAAACAATTAAAATAGATTGAATAGAAAAATATCGCTATTTAGCTTTAATGTATTTTTTTGCAGTCTTAGTAATTGTAGTACTTCAACTGCAACTTATTTTTATCTTATTTTATAAAGCAACATTTCTCTTTTCTTTTCTTTTTATAAGTTGTGTTTCATCTAATATTTTACTTCAGCTTTATTTCCATT
>NW_015508655.1:20029-20501 GCF_001515645.1 Sinocyclocheilus grahami | reverse complement strand
TCCCTTTTTATTTTCTTCATCTATTTGAATTATACAGAACTTTGGTGTAGGCCTATATAGTTTTTAAAGTGCTTTACAAATCATTTGGAATTGAATGAGAGTCTGATAGTTTGCAGATCTTCTGAAGTCATGCAGCTTTGTCTGAGGAACAGACCAACGTGTTTCTTAAATATATTTTCAGTTACGTCACAGTTGTTTTGCTGTGTTTTTCTAGGTTGTAAATAAAAGATTATTGGAGTACATTTACAAGAAAATACGGTCACTCTTTAGTTTGGGAATCAATTCTTACTATTAACTAACTGTTAAGTATGCCTTTTCCTCAAACTTCTAATAGTTAGTAAGGTAGTTGTTAAGTTTAGGTATGGGGAGGGATTAAGGGATCTAAAATATGATCATGCAGAATAAATCATTCATATGTGCTTTATAAGTACTAATATACAACCAATATGCTAGTAACATGCATGTTAATAAG
>NW_015508655.1:19147-19578 GCF_001515645.1 Sinocyclocheilus grahami | reverse complement strand
AAGACTTTCGAAAAACCGACGCAGCTCTGGCCTGATTGTCTTTCACGTTGTTCCCGGGCCATCCGGCAGATCATAATGACGCTGAGAGAAACAGGAAGAACTCAAGAGAGTAAGGATTGATGAGCGCGAGAGTCGCCTGTGGTTTCTGTGGGCTGCATATTCATCTGGACTGTTGCACTGAACACAAGACCCTCAATCCAGCAAACACCCTGAAGCTGCAGGACCTGCAGGGGTCTGACCCTCCATTAAAGGGTCATTCACCCACACACACACTCATATTCTCCCTCGCTCTCCAAAGCATCTTGTCTCATGTCTGCTCTTCACAAACAAAAGCAGTAATCCCTCTGTCATAGTTACATGCACATAGTAAATTGTGTTTACAGTCTCAGTATAATTTGAGTGAATCCCTGTGAGATCAGCTCTAATCCAAA
>NW_015508655.1:16868-17406 GCF_001515645.1 Sinocyclocheilus grahami | reverse complement strand
GTAATTCCTACAGGTGTAGTGCTTTTGGTTTGTGTTTTTTTTTTTATAGTTATGTTGCATCCCTTTCTGGTATCCTTGCATATTTTTGTGGAATTGTACAGGGTTTAAATGCTTTACAGGAGTTGTGAGAGGGGTAACTTTGCACAAACAAGGTCTGTAAATGATTATATCAGCTAGTATATGAACACATATAATGTTTAAGTCGTGTTGTGTTTGTAGTTTTGAAACAGATATGTTTATTTCAGTGCCACTGGCCTTTTCTGTCTAATCCAAAGTTAAATCTGAGCATGCTCAGTTGAGGTTTCCTGGTCTGTCAGCACCTCATTACACTGTAAAAAAAAAAAATTCCGTAACATTTACGATAAAAAAAAAGGCAACTGTGGTTGCCGGAATTTTACAGTAAAAAATATGCAACATTTTAGGTTTTACGGTTTTAACTTCAATTTACAGTTAAATACCGTATTTTCTTTAACTGATATAATGTTAATATACCAACCTATTGAAGTACTGAAATCTGTTTTGTAGCTTTGTAATAAAC
>NW_015508655.1:16259-16858 GCF_001515645.1 Sinocyclocheilus grahami | reverse complement strand
TAACCACCAAATGCAGGAGGTGATGAGAAAGTCACACGATGAACCAAAGCCCACCACAAGCAGCTTTTAAATAATAACATATAATATAGAAGGTGCACAGTATCGTTCACACAAACACTAAACACCATCACGGTAACACACATGAAACTGAAATAATGCAATAAACATTCATTTAACAACATTAGGTGTAACACACAACGCTAATATACAAAACTGATAAGAAGAAACTAAGAAGAAACAGTTATTTCAACAAAAAAACATGGGAATGTTAATTTACGGTTATTCACTGTAAATTATACTGTATTTTTCACTTCCAAAAACGGTATACTACCGTAAAATTACATGTAATGTCCAATACCATTTTTCACCATATATAATAGGGGAATTTACCGTTAACCATTTAACAGATTTTTAATGTAGCATTTTTTACAGTCTTTTACCGTTAAATTCACGGGAATTTTTTACAGTGTACAGCTAAAGGAACTGAAGGAACAGTAGTCAATAGCATCTGAAGTGGTGTTTCAGTGGCAGTTTTGGCAATCAAGGAACAACGACAAAATTCTTATTTTTTTCTTCCATAGAGAAATTTATTTTTAGCA
>NW_015508655.1:9226-10373 GCF_001515645.1 Sinocyclocheilus grahami | reverse complement strand
GAGTGTGTTATCAGTCATTAGTCTGAGTGCCACACACACACACACACCTCTGTTTAACTCCATTTGTTCTAAACTCATCTGACCAACCGTTGTTGAGAGGTTTAGAAAACAGGTGATGTTGAGCTTCTTTAACAGTGTTTACAGCATTACACATGAAATTAAAATAGGCTATTTACTTTCTTCAACTGTGCATGATTCATGATGCACAATATTTTGGTACTATATTGGTTATCAGCTGGTATTAGAGATTTTTCTTAAATTAGTAACAGTGGATATTGGATATATTGGCTGATATTTAATTGCTCAAGATGATCTTTTCCATCAACACGCTCTACGTTAATCTTTAAAAACTATAATAATTGAATAAAACTGTCAAATGAATATTCCTTTTTCATAATTTGAATTAGAATGTTGTTATGCCCAATTTTAAAATGATGTATTGTAGTTTTTAGTGTTTTATTTGTAATTTAGCAGCCCTGTGACAAATGACTCATAAAGGATTCACGTGAACGTCACACTGCACTCCAGGAGCTTTGTCTCCCTCCAGACATGAATTATACACTAAAAATGTCTGTATGTTGTCTAGGATTTATTGTAACAGCCACAGAGGCAGGATAACACTCATTATTGCTCTGTTTTCTGAAGGCTTCATCCAGTCAGACAAAACTTCCTGTACACACACACGCTGCAGACGTGAGCCGATAACTGACTTCACGTCTGGCTCTCTGACCGCCAGAGACAAGAGAGATTAAACTTGACCTCGCCTTCCTGAAACAAGCAGAAATTGCACCCATATTCATGTTGTTACTGCCGCATGGCTTCTGTCATTGCAGCAGTTACTGACAGCAAGTCATAGTTTGCTCAGCAGGGATATACAGTGTATTGCTGTATTACACATGCTGGTGGTTTTCAACACTAAGGCTCTGCTCCAAAACCTAGTGAGCTGCCTTATAGGCAGTTGCCTTCTAAGGGCGCATCGCGACTGAAATAGAAACTTATAAGTGAACAATTTGTAGTGCTCTACATAGGCAGCAACTCCTACAAATAGCGCTCGACATTTTGGACTGTACTGTTATTTATTAATATTTTTCAGTATTAGATGAGTTATATACAGTGGTGTGAAAAGGTTTTTGCCCCCTTCCTGTTT
>NW_015508655.1:7204-8407 GCF_001515645.1 Sinocyclocheilus grahami | reverse complement strand
TTTTTTTAATGCACTGACATGAACTGAATGGATCAGATCCAAAATCAACAGTCTCAGTGAGAATGAATTGATATCACAGGGTTTATTGTGAAGCTGCAGCTGCGTTACATAAACCTGCGCTTTCCCTTTCAAAAGACTATTGAGCTCTCATTATGCTCTCAGCAAGAAAGACTTGACTTTTCTCTGAGCAAAAGAATAATACACTGATATTTGTTTGCCTTTTTAGTTGTGATGATGCTGATATCCTGTTTTACTGAACCAAAAACGGTATTTTCAGGTATATTTACGTGTTAAGAATAACAGCAATAGATGGTGAGCAGGGTCTGTCAAGTGCCAAAAGGAGTAAAAAATCACTGTAAAAGTGGTCCGTTTGTATTTGTTTTGTGCTTTTTGGGGGGCTGACAGACACTAAACATTTCCTAATGTGTTCCACGCATTACAAATGTATTAAATGCAAATGTATTAAATGCATTACAAATACATCTACACCAGTAAACTGTACAAATAAATTACATTTAATAGAAAGATATTTTAGATTCAGTGCAGCGCTCCCTGCTGTGTGTCACATGAATTTAACAGGATTCTGTATAAGCATAACCTCTGCTGGAAATATTGAGATACAGCAGAGATGTGTTCTCATAATTCACTGTCAAAGCAAACCTGAACAAAATTGACATCAATATAAGGTATATATCAATATATAGACTTACATCTATGAGTATGTTTGAAGCACAAATAAGTTGTTTATTTTATTTCAGGTTTAGAATTGAATGTATTTGCAGTTTGGTGAATATTATAGACACTTTTGAGTGATTAAAGATCACACTTACATTTTTCTCTCAGTTTCTTAATCAACACTCTTCAGTTTTGACCCATTTCACCAGACAAAACTAAGAAACACGCACGCATTCATTTGACTGCAGTTGAGCAGATACCACAGATTTCTGCTGTTCTTATATAAACACACTTCGGTGCTGCTTGTAAGTTTTCATTGATAGAGAAAGTAAAAGAAAAAAATGTTCTCACTCACCCGGAGCAGTTTTCTGGACTCTAGTGTTGTTCTCTGTAGCTCCACATGTACTGTGATCTGTAGTGTTGAACGCCATGTGTGTGAACGTGACAGACAGGTGACACAAACAACGGCAGGTGCTGCTGCAGCCAACAGGTGTGTGTGTGTGTGTGTGTGTGTGTGTGTGTGTGTGT
>NW_015508655.1:5400-5757 GCF_001515645.1 Sinocyclocheilus grahami | reverse complement strand
GCATGACCCAAAACTCCTATCCATTTATCTGAAGTAACGCTTCAGTCAGACAGGAGTGAATGAACGTGCAGTGTGTGAATACTGCAGTGTATTTGCTTGTATGTGGGTGTTGAATTTATAATGTGTGTGAATCAAGATGAGGTCTTGTTCTGTAGCAGAAGAGCTTTGAAGAAAACATTTGATCATATATTGAGTGGAGAAAAAAAAGAGTAGGAAAGTAGTTGTGCGTGTGACTCAGCCTAATTCAGACTCCCTGATGGTTTCTGTGGCCCGTTTAGCCCGGCGTCAACTTATCAGAAGTTCCGGAAGGAAAAGCAGCACAGTGTCCTCCTTAGAATAAATATAGCTGCTTTAAGA
>NW_015508655.1:2616-3825 GCF_001515645.1 Sinocyclocheilus grahami | reverse complement strand
AGCAACAGTAACTAAGGAGGGCAGGTTTTTGCGAAGGGTCAATTCATTATGCAATCGCTTAGGTGTAGTGGGTGGTTTAACACCTACTAAATTGTTAAAAATTGTGTTTTCACATCATCACTATTGGTTACTAGGGTATTGTGGGTGGTTGTCAGAGTGTTGCTAAGTGTTTTAGGTGTTCTAAATAATTTTTACATTCTGCTATGGTATCCAGTTGCTAGGATGACAACAAGGGCTTTGTTTTACGCCTACTAAGGTGTTAAAATGGGGTTTTTAACAATTGCTATGGTATCATGGGTGGTGGATGGTTGTCAGGGTGTTACTGTGCATTGGCTAAGGTTTTAGTGTGTTTTTAGTGCATTGCTATGCAGTTGCTAGGGTTATAACTGGGGCATTGTATTACGCCTACTAAAGTGTTCAAATGGTGTGTTCAAAACACATCACTATGTGGTTAACAAGGTATTGTGGGTGGTTTCCAAGGTGTTGCTATGCAATTAGGTAGTTGCTAGGGTTATGGAGTGGTTGTCAGGGTGTTGCTAAGTTGTTGTGGGTGGTTTCTAGGGTGTTACTATGCAGTTGCTAAGCTATTCTGAGTGATTTATAGTGCTATGCAGTTGCTAGGGTGATGGCTGCAGCATTGTTTTAGGCCTTCTAAGGTGTTTTTAACAATGTTTAAATATTCAGGGCTGTAGTTTGTTGAAATCACTAACCTATTATTGTCCTAGTAAGTACTGCTAATGTTTAACACACAGTCAAGAGTTCCTGGCCTGGGACATTAAACATTATCATGTTTTCCAGCATATATTTTCAGTTCAGGTCCAGCATGAGGAATTACTCTGAGCCCAAACTCTAAGTAGGTCATCGTGTCTGTGTGTACCAGCGATGCTCAATGCTGAATTGGGAACTCTCTGATCTTTTGTTGTCTTGTAAAATAAAACAGCTGAGGCTGAAGTTTCCTCCTCTGCTGTCTCCTGTAACTGATGTAGTGTTGTGTGCTTTTAGAGATGTTCAAATCTTTCAAACACTCTGCAAAATGTTCTGCTACACTGTTGCTATGACACCTTGTATTTTTGGAGAAGAGAGGCAAATTATTTATTTTGTTGTTTTTACTTGTTTGCTAACACAAGCATCACTTTTGCTATTGCTCATACTATAAAATAAGAAAATATATAAAATCATATATTTATTCACACACACACACACACACAC
>NW_015508655.1:0-1651 GCF_001515645.1 Sinocyclocheilus grahami | reverse complement strand
GTGCATCAGTTCAAAATGCATGCATGTCAAGTGCCTCTAGGAGACTGCAAGAAGAGCTGTGATTGGCTGCCTTCCCTCAGCTGAATTACTTTCTGGGTGGCCACACTTGCATTGATGGAAAGCCACCAATGGAAACTCTTCTTCATGCACCCCTAGAAGAGACAGTATGTGAAGTACATGGTGCATAGCAGATGACACATATATCCCAGATGGCGTGCAGTAGACTGTCCTGCTAACTGATTGTTCGGTTAGTTAAACTCATTCTAACGGTGTGGCTGTGGTTAAAAATATACTTGCATGACTTTAACCCTCAAGTTCCTGTAATCATAATAATATGCAGGACTTGTTTGAATACAGATTCTACATTATAGTGAATTATGTACCATAGTTGCAATTTTCAGAAATCTGTTCTTTCAGAGTTTAACCGTGGCAAAATATGCATTCCCGTTCCATGATGAATAGATCAGGAGAATATTTTTGGAAAAGGGTAAACTTGTTTTCACACTTTGTGGATACAAATATAGCTGGTTAAACATGGAACTCAGCCAGTTGGATAATGTTTTTCAGAACCAAACAAGGAATTATCCTGTTATAAAATTGCAGTCAAATTTGCCATTAGTGTTCATGTTATTTAGTATTTTCATTAAATACTGATGAAAACGAATGAACTACATGCACTTAATTATTGTGGAGCTGCTCGCAATTGTGTGTTGTTGTGGTTCTAACTTTATTAATTAATTGTAATATGTGCATGAAGGACACTGTAATAAAAGGTGTGAGCAGAGCTGTCCTGTGATTGAGAGCCGGGTTCATGCTGGTCTGAGCTCTTCTGTCGGCTCTGGTCTGGCCTGATTTTCACAGTTGAAGGTTTCAGTGGTAGTGCTGGGTTAAAAATAAGCTGGGATGCCCTATAGCTTCAGGACACTAGTATTTTTTTGTTTTATCGCTCTGTCGTTCTATCTATCTATCTATCTATCTATCTATCTATCTATCTATCTATCTATCTATCTATCTATCTATCTATCTATCTATCTATCATTCTGTTGACACTAGTATTTTTTTGTTTTATCGCTCTGTCGTTCTATCTATCTATCTATCTATCTATCTATCTATCTATCTATCTATCTATCTATCTATCTATCTATCTATCTATCTATCTATCTATCTATCTATCTATCATTTGTTCATTTGTTCTATCTATCTATCTATCTATCTATCTATCATTCTGTTGTTCTGTTGTTGTTCTATCTATCTATCTATCTATCTATCTATCTATCTATCTATCTATCTGTCCATCCGTCCGTCTTTTTACAGTTTTTCTCAGTCGCTTTGGTGCATTTCTCACATCACTATTTACATTTGCACAACAGTTAATGCAGTTCTCAAAACAATTAGTACAAACTGCAAAACCTAGTTGATAACCTGCAAAAGTGTGTCACTTGCTCAAAATGGATAGGTCATTCCTCAAAAGCAAGTATTCATGTCAATGAAAGTGTCAGTGTCATCAAGATGAAAAGTCCTGACACCATTGTTTATGAACAAGATATTCAAATGGCTTTGTCATGTTTTCATTATGACAGTTTACTCTGTCAATTTTTTCCGATGCAAAAGTCAGATCTTGGTGACACTACCTGAAAATGCTCAAGACAGC
>NW_015508654.1:19074-20496 GCF_001515645.1 Sinocyclocheilus grahami | reverse complement strand
TGTGTGTGTGTGTGTGTGCTTCTATCATCGCTCACCGGTTCTCAGACGCGTCTCGCGGTGAATTCTCCGGGTTTTGTCGTTATTCTCTGAAAGCGCGCGAGCCGCGGAGCGTCTCTAGTAACCCGCAGGATCTCTCACATGAGCGCGCACGTCAGCCTGACGCCACTTCCGCCTTGAGGCACGTCACCGTCCGTGCGCGATCTCATTGGTCAGAGAATGTTGCTACTTTTACAGTTAAATAACATAATTAAACCCGTTTTTGTCATGAAAATAATGTCACAATTTGTGTGTTCTGCTTGCTGATTAACAGCAGTATTTTGGGACTATTTCCAATTCACCTAATAATTAAGTACTAATTTAAAAAAAAAATGTTTCCTTTTAATATTATTTATTTTCACTAGTTGCATACCCCTGTCCTTTTACATTAACATTTTTTTTACTTCTCGTGTATTGTAACTGCCAGTTTCTTTGATGTTCTCACTTAAAACTTTTTAAAAAATTTCCAAGAAAGTGAAAATGTGGATACATAAAAAAATAAATACAAAGATATTTTTAAAAAAGTATTTTTTTGACCGTAATGTTGCGCCCTCTGGCGGAGTGTGTGTGTAACTGCAGGCTGTTTGTGTGTCTTCTGCAGCAGCACAGTGTGATCCTGTCTGGACCTGATCATGAACTGTAAGTGCAGATCTTCTAAACGAATGCTTTGATGCGGATTTAAACACGTTTATGGCTGTAGCTCGCCCACCTGTCCACGCAGGTGTGTTGCGCATCCCCCCGCTGACCGCTAGAGGCCGCTGTTTACACAGCTACTGCAACACCACACCATGACTGCAATGCTTTATTTAATAGGCATACAGAAAATCATGCATATAGAAATCAGTGGTGTTCATCTGGTTATGAACACATATACATGTTTAAACTCCCACTAATGGGGTTAAAACATTCATATTAGCGATCAGCAACAGTAGCTATAACAAAATGGGTTATATTAGTATATACTGTACATTTAAAAAACATGAATATGGGTGAGATGATTCATCTCATATTAAAACATTTATTGTACGCCCAGTAATAAAGATCAGATGGACTTTAATATTGTGTGCGATAGTAATGACAAGCTCAAAATTAAAATTTCAATACTTGCTTAGAGGAAAAAAGTGATTAAAGAGATGCGATAAAAAGTTTGAAGCCAATATAATTCATTCTTTACACTGGTGTTCAAAAGTTTGGAATAATTGAGTTTTTGTTGTTGTTGAAAGAATCTCTTCTGCTCACCGAGGCTGCATTTATTTAATCAAAAACAGAGTAAAAATTGTGAAATATTATTTAAATGTAAAACAGCTATTTTCTATGTGAATATCTGTTAAATTGTAATTGATTGCTGTGATTTTCAGCATCATTACTCCAGTCTTCAGTGTCACA
>NW_015508654.1:17817-18687 GCF_001515645.1 Sinocyclocheilus grahami | reverse complement strand
AACAATTAAGTTGCAGTCGTAAGTATAATCAAATCAGAACCATTTTGACTTATTAAAACATATTAA
The DNA here is from genome assembly GCF_001515645.1 of Sinocyclocheilus grahami. Taxonomy (NCBI): domain Eukaryota; kingdom Metazoa; phylum Chordata; class Actinopteri; order Cypriniformes; family Cyprinidae; genus Sinocyclocheilus; species Sinocyclocheilus grahami. The sequence continues at coordinate 18,621 of NW_015508654.1, read as the reverse complement.
ACTGACTTATATGTAATATAAATATAGAGTTCAATCTTGTGTAACGTAAAAAATGAAGTTTAAATTATTAAGTGAATTAAAGTAATGCAAAAACACATTTAGTGATCATATAATATAATTAATAAATAAGATCATATAAAGACCCTAATTATGCTTTTTGACGTTGACAGCTCCGGCTTCTTCTGTCTGAAGCGACACGAGGGCGAGTAAACGATTGGAGTTTCATTTTTGGATGAAACTTTAATGCTTTTTGGTTGAAGTTTAATCAGACGTCTGAGAAGACGAACAAACTCTCATCGCACTATTCAATCTAAGTCATCTTTAAACAATTTGCCGTTGCATGAATGACGATTAAATCCAAGCAGAGCCCTGGTACTGTTGGAAAAGAATGCAGAGGTTCATCGTGCTCAGAAGTTCCCAAAGCGCTGGATGCTTCTGGAGACTGAGTTATAATTCTGTGTGTGAGACGCATTTCAGACACAAGTCAAAACCAAATTTCCTTCAGTCTAGAGTCATTGGAGGTGAAGCGAACTAAACAAACCCAGACGATCAGCTGTTGGTATCTAATATCTGTTCTCAAATCAGATTTTCAATCAGAGCGTGACCATAAAGGCCAGCTTGCTGTCTGATGTCTATGTAGGCATGTCTAGAGATCAGATGTATTTCATTCTGATTACCTGTTGCTGAAGCTGAAATATAGCCTATAGCAAGAAATTAATTCAGTATGTGCATATGCTTTAGCCTGAATAATAATGCCATCCTTATAGAAAAAACCTCACGTTTGGTGCTGAAATGCTCCCTATG
>NW_015508654.1:11572-14419 GCF_001515645.1 Sinocyclocheilus grahami | reverse complement strand
TATTTATTTATAACAATAAATCTTTTTTTTTTTTTCAGATGAGATCCAGAGAATTGGTCCAGAAACCTGTTATGAAGAACAAGAGTCGGTGCTTCTTGCTTTAAATATCGTCAAAGTCAGTTTTGAGGGAATAAACTTGTGGCACAATAAATACAGACTGTATATGACAGACAGTAAAGCATGTGAGTAACATCCCGTCTCACTGAAGTGATGTGGTTTGTCGTCCCGGTGACCCGGATCCTCCCACGTCTGCAAAAGACGGCAAATCATCCGTCCGTTCATTCATGTGATGTGAGTGAGCTGATAAAACCAATCTCCAGCACTGCTTGGGTTGGCATCTAAACATGCATAAAATCTCCCTCTCTGAGCTCGCTCATGCATCAAACACACTTTCCCTGGAGGTTTCCACGCTTTGATTCTGCGTGCTTCACTTCTAAACGTCTGAAAGCACACAAACCTGAGGAATGGCTCCATAGTTCCAGATGTGGCCCGTATGAGGAAAGACATTGCTGATGCCTTTCTTCAAATCCTGCTTCAGTGGATTGAGAGGATCTTTAGGCGCGATCTGGAGAAACGAGGGCAATATTTCAGAATTTAAACATTCAATTTTTCAGGCTTTCTGTCTTCCATAAAATGTAAAGTAGAATGAAAATACAACTCAGAAATTAAATGCAGTTTTATACAATCAAGCTCCAAAAAGCAGCATAAAATAACTTGTCCCATACAGCAAAAAAACAACAACATGTATATATATATATATTCAAGATATGCAATAAATCAGAAAAATATATTTGCTAAAATATGTTTCAAAATATATTAATTTCCAATTATACCATTTTTATGCCATTTTTTATTTTTGAAAATATATTTAAAAAATATAAAAAAATTTTATTTAAAAATATATTTTGCTCTATTTTTCATTTTAAGAAAATACATTCACATATGTCACATTTGAAGAAAAAAATATGTTGTTGTCATTGTCGTTGTCAACACATTTGAATATACAGTACTTTATTTTATTAAAAAAAAATAAATAAAGTATTTTATTTTTTCAGAGCATTTTCATTTTGGGGAAACCTTTACATTTACATCCTTTTACTCCACTACATTTCATAAAAACATCATTCCTATTCCTCGTTATTTCGACCTGAAGAAGTTTAGAGTTTCTCTTAAAATGTTAATGCATTTTACCCATGAGTTTTTAAAGCATCAAAACGATGAAAGTTTCACATATAAAATCATATGAAAGTTTCACTTTTTGAAACAAGTAACAAAAAAAAAAGAACTTTTCACGATATTCAGATTTTTTGAGATGCACCTGTATATTTGAAAAATGTACTTAATTACAATAATAAAGTAAAATGACTTAATGACTGTCTACCGCGGTGCAGAACTCATTAAATCAGTCCGTTCCTCAGCATTCATCATTACAGATAATTTGTTCTTTTCCCTTTCATTATTATAATTCCTGGAAATCCTATATTTAGTTAGGGACAATCAGACATGAAAGCATGGAAGGCATCCGTGAGTTTGAACACGATGTAATGGTTAAAGAAGTTCCAGCCTTTCTAGGAATGATTTTCTTTAATGTATTCTAGTGCAGGTGAGATAATTGGCATGTAATGTGAGCGTGTGTGAAGATCCACAGCTAGAGGTTTGCACTGAATGTTGAAGATTTCTTACCTCCATCTTTGCATTTGTCCGTCTAGGAACCTCGACGACAGCATGGAAGATGTTCTGAAGGAGAAAACGGATTTGGTCAGATGGTCACAACTGCGCTTAACAATCAGAGGATGAAGCAAATTCTATGAAATCCTTCGATCCATCTAGAAATGGCATGTTAGAGCAACTAATGACCACATATACAAAGGTGTAGCCTATATGTTTTGATGTTTTGTAGCTGCTGTTGTAGAAGATTTAGATGTGAATTAATCAAGTATAATTAATGTGAATATAGCCATTTGGGTATCATGTTATTTTACTATTATGATCATGTGTTTGCCTGTGTGTATGGAGGCCTGCAGGAGAGTGGAGTGTGTGTAACTGAGTTATTATAGTCATGTGTTTGGCTGTATGAGTTCAAATATGAGCTACTATTAAGAGAAAACATGAGATGATCTTGTGCTGACATGGGATGAACCGAGACCTCTTTGTAGTACTATTCTGCTGACATGAGGAGATATAGACTAGCCATAGTGGCCTGAATGATATGTATTGTTTATAGAAACCTATATTAAGAGTGTGCAGACCCAGAGTCTGTCGGCTTCATTATTGTCTCTGATAATAAAGTCTGTCTTCTGGCATCAAACCCTCAAGACTCCGAGAGTGGTTTCTCACAGAAGCCACCACACTGTTTAATAAAAAAATGTAAATTAAATAAAAATCCTATGAGTCTTGCGAGGCCAACGTGCTCCGAAGTCCTGATCTGAATCAAAATATATATGAATGATGATTCACAAACATCGGGACTTCGGAGCGCGGATCATGAATCACTCAATCCATGAAATTATTCGTGAACCCGCTTCAAAGTTCCGATCTGAATCAACAGATTCACGAATCCGCTCCAAAGTTTTGAAAATGTGTGAAAGCAGCTGAAAAAAACTGTAAAGACCGTGAACACTATATCATGATGCATAACTACTTTGCACTTGATATATTTAATTTGGGGATGAAAAAATATCTAATTCAGATTTTTAGCATTATTGTAAAATGAAATAGGCTTTGTTTTTTTAAGTAAAGTGTTTTAAAGTGTGTAATATGATCTGGCATTATCTTTGCATGAATGCATATGTGTTTTAAATAATTATTTTCATGCACGACTTGAAACTGTTGTTACTGTTTTGCAGA
>NW_015508654.1:7567-10061 GCF_001515645.1 Sinocyclocheilus grahami | reverse complement strand
CAGCAGAGCTCAACACTCTGACCTTCGCATGCTATGCTTGTTTTCTGTGTCTCTGCCGCAGTGCTGTATCCTGAGGGCAGGTGGACGCGTGGTTAGCACATCAGTGTGTGTAAATGGCAGTGTGTGATCCAAACACACACTCACCCACAGCAGCAGGTGGGAGAGACGGGGGTTTAGTGCAAAGCCAATAACAGGCCACATTACCCTCCTGCTGCGCTGACTCCTCCAGCACCGTCTCATAAGATGCTTATAGAAGCTGATTTTTAACCTGCTCACATTATAGATAGTAACAGACTATAAATAAGGCTGGGGAAGTTCGTCCTCATTAGCGTGCAGTGGAACAGACTCAAATCTGTGTCTGAATGAATTGTCATGGTTTGTGAAAGAAGAAGAAGCAAGAAAAGAGGTGTCTCAGTTTCCTCCGAACTCTTCTAGAACGCACAGTGGCGTCTGCAGGATTCAATGAAGTCCCACTGAGTGCAATTAAAAACAGTTCAGAGTTGAATGTACTTGTATCTGGCAGCATCTGCAGTGACGGGACAATCAGAACTCGTCTTGCATGCTTTTACAATATTTCAGCTAAAGAGCCATTTCTGTAACATGTTCCAACAAAAGCCCAGTCTGATACAAAGCTTAGTTTTAACTTGATCTGAACAATCCAAATGTCCAGTTTAAACGTTAAGGGGAAATTACATCTGATAAATTAACATGATGGGAATGCTACATTTGAAATCTCGTTAAAGAATGTTGTTTAGAATGTTCAGAGAACATTCAAAAGTAACATTTCCATAATGTTTGCAAAATGATTAAATGAAAGGTTCCCTTAACATCTGCATAACCAGGAAAAAAAACATTTTAAAACTGGACATTCTGAAATAATTTTTTTTAAAAACTTAGCGAGAATGTTAGCAAAATGTTCTTGTTTATATTTTTATTGATTGGGTATGCATATATTTTCCAGACCTAATCATCAATGTCCCTCAGTTTTTATAAATTACTTTCTTTTATCAGTGACGTGAACATAGAGAGAATTTTATATCATTGTTCTACTTTAGTTTGACTGGATGTTCAGTTTTCATGTCTCAGTCTTTCAAAATGTTTCAATCTAAACATGTTTTCTATGCAAATATTGTTATATTTGATATACTCATATAATTGAATCATTTTGTGTGTGTGTGTGTCCTTAATATCATTTTAGACCCTGCTAGTCTTTAGTAAAATCCCTTTAACTAACAAAAGCCAGTTTCTCAATGACATCATCCAAAAGGAAGTGACGTCATTTTGGAGGGAAATCAGCTGCACAAACATCAGTAAGTATTATCAATGGGTTTGGGATGCTATGTTTTGTGATGTTTGGTTTATGTCTCTCTAAAACGCCCTATCCAATCCAAAAAGATGTTATTAAAAATATAAACGTTTGAAAAGATGGAAATTAACTTCAAGTGGACATCAATAATCAAAATCGAATTGAATATATTAATAACAAGAGACCCTTTTATCTCTTCACATGTGCATGTTTCCCCCCCTATTTTAATTTTGCATGCAATTTTATTTTTTAAATACAAACAAAATTAAAAATGTCTGTCTACAAACATGTATGTATGTATTTATGTATACATACTAGTCAGGATTATGTGACTCTCACAGCATCAGAGTAATTTTCAGTCATCTGCTGCTCGTATTAAGTTTGGTATCTTGTAATAGATCTCTAAATAGACTTCATTTTCTCCTGGCAAATTAATGTGACAGTGCAAAGCTTAAACTGTTTCATGTGTAACAGTTGGATTGTGTATTAGTTCAGCTGTTTTTAATGGTTTAGAGTTATAAGAAGCCCTGTAGCAGGTCACGGTTTGGCTGATTAGTACTGGTTACTACACCATTTGGCTGTTAAAAAGCATCTTTATCCATTCAGGAGTCATGTATTCTGATGAAATAAATCGTAATGATTTTTGTCAAACATACAGAGTAACTGTGATTGGATGGCCGTCTCCTGCAGTGCTGCTGTTCTCCAGTGGGAGGAGCTTCTGCAGATCTCCAGCTGTCAATCAAACGGATGGATGCTGGTGTTCATAGAGGTTTGAGATGTTATGTCATGCTTCAGTTCCCTCAAGTAGACCAGAGATACTAACATAAAGAAGTAAAGTGACTGTGACACTATCACGGTTACACAAAACCACTGCAGCAGATTCAGCTGAGAGTCACTATAAAACAGACCGGGGCTAGTTGTCACAAGGGGAATGTTGAATTGCACAATGCTTGTTTTTCTCCATCAGTGGTTTTGTGCGCTCGTTTCAAACATCTAGAATAATATTTGTGAATTCTCACAACTTTAGTTTCAGACTGGGGCAAGTTTTCACATGCATTTTAACTGCTGTAATTGTAGTAAGTGGCTTTCTGTGCTTTTTTGTAGTTACGTTTTCCATTTTTGCATGTTCATGAATTGTTTCACCATTGTTTTACTGTCTAAATTCTACTGCAAAGCCTTTAATAGGCT
>NW_015508654.1:0-920 GCF_001515645.1 Sinocyclocheilus grahami | reverse complement strand
TTAAAAATAGAACATTTTGAAAATGTTAATGTTTTACCATTAAATGAAAAGTCGAAATTGTGTTTAAAAAGTCAGATTAAAAAATTGGAATTATGAAACAAATGTGGAAATTATAAATCATAAAAGGCTGAAATTATCTTTAAAAGTCAACATAACATCACAATCTTTAAATACAAAGTCAAAGTTAAATATCTGAAAAGTCCAAATTATGGCAAAAATAAAAATTATTAGATTAAAAGGCCAAAAATATAACAAAAAGTCATAATTATGAGGAAAAAGCGAAAATTACAACATACTAGGTCAACATTATGATATACAAAGTCTAAAAAAGCTGTAGCAATGCCACAATTATTAATAAAAGGTGAAAATTCTGGTATTGAAAAATCTAAATTATGCCAAAAAAATTGAAATTGTCATAATTATGAGAAATGGTAAATTTAAAAACTGAAACTGAAAAGTCAGTATTATGACAAAAAGTCTCAGTTATGACATACCAATTCATAATGATTAATTTTAAGATTTTCCGAACAAAACCAGCACATTGTGAACACGTCTGTCAGCAACCAGAAGCTTAATTAGTTCATATGCGAGCTGAGTGTTTGTTGAGAGAGTCATGAGGGTTTGGAAGGAACTACGGGTGAGTAAATGTTGACAGAATGATCATTTTTTGGGCTCAGTTATTAACTGAAGTCACAGCGTGATTGAGCAGAGCTGGGTTTGCGGATGTCAGGTGTTTGTCTTCATGTGAAGTGCAGGAGGGGGAGAGTTATTAACCTTTCCACTGCGATGGCCACCAGCGTGAAGACAGACGCCGAGACTGAAGCTCCCTGCACGAGTCCACTCATTTTACAGATGAGCACATCAAACGGCCAGCCTGAGAGAGAGACAGAGACAGAGACAGAGACAGAGACAGAGACAGA
>NW_015508653.1:20206-20520 GCF_001515645.1 Sinocyclocheilus grahami | reverse complement strand
AAAAAAAAGACATTACACATTCCCATATTTCAGTCTCTGTTTTATGTATTCCCTTGATTAAATCTAAGGCAGTACACCACAAAGTACATTTTCTTCAAAACTGGTGTTTAAAATGACATATTATTGTCATATTCATGTTACATAAGTGGCATACATCTCATATTCGTGTTACTTCCAGAATGACATACACCTAAGTAAAGGGAAATTGCTACATGACAAGTAAGATGACCAGCACAGATAAGACAAGCTTGTAATGGTGACAGGGCAATAGCTGAAATAGTTGCTCAGGATGACACACTTCAGTAAACAGACAT
>NW_015508653.1:6590-18423 GCF_001515645.1 Sinocyclocheilus grahami | reverse complement strand
AGCTGAAATAGTTGCTCAGGATGACACACTTCAGTAAACAGACATCAGTCAGTAGCTCTTTAAAAGGAACTCTCCAATTCCTTTTTTTCTCCCCGCATTTACCAAAAAAATTAAAAAGTAAATTGTACTTGTTAATTGCAAAACAAGCCCCACAAGTCATGAGACATACTGCATAATGTGTAAATTTTAAAAACACACAAAATAACCTATAGGCTCTGTAAGAATGTGAGCTTAAGGTCAGGTATTAGTGACAGAGATGCCCTCAGCGACCAAAGCCCAGCTAAAAGATTTTTGAAACATCGGTTTGAAACATCTGGTTTCAGTTGATAAGTCATCCAACTATGTCACAGCCGGTTTAGGATGTCTTGCATTATAACAAAAAACTTTCAACCTGTGGCAAACATTACAACAACAAAAAAACACTAACAGAAATCTATAGTTTTTGATCTGTAACATTATGATTATATAGAAAATACACCCGCTGTTGAATAAATTCAGAACATTCTAGAAATATAATTTGTATAATGTCCTGACTGATGATGGATTTCATTTCTGTGCCTCAGTAGTACTCAGTACACACAAACCATTTTTATGAGCATTTCTACTAACCACATCCCATCAAGCATATTCTGAAAAGAACAACTCAGAAATTGCTAGTCAATTTCACAAACAGTTACAAAGAAATGGCAAGTAACACATTGAATTAGAAAAACTTAGTTATTTTTTTCTTGTAAAAAGTATAATTTTTGTTTTATTTATTTTTTTTACATTTATGTATTTGTTTTTAACTTCAGTGCAATATCTTCATTTCTATATGGTTTTTGTCATCTTCTGATTGGTCAACTTCAGATGGATCGCCAAATCGTCTCGTTCAACCGCATATACACCACGAGTTTAAACCGACAGCATCCGATTTTTTTTACATGTTTGAAAATTATCGGGAGGACGGGAGGTGCTCGTAACGTCTTGGATCGGCTCGTAATTCTTCTAAAAAAAAAGTTACATAGTGCTGCATTAAAAGCCTTTATAACATATGCTACTGTTTTGAACTTTATAAAAGATTCGCTTTAAAAAGTGTGCCACTATAAGTATTTAGGAAACTAAATATTTAATTTTATTTTTATTCATCCGTTATTTAACCAGGAAATAAAACTAGTTTACAGCACACACAGTTAAACATAAAAACATTCCATTCCATCTAGTGGTAACTAGTAGTAATTACATTTCTTCACAGTTGTGCTCAGAGTATTAAAGGGGTCATATGATGCGATTTCAAGTTTTCCTTTCTCTTTGGAGTGCTACAAGCTGTTCGTGAATAGATAAGATCCCTAAAGTTGCAAAGACTAAAGAGATATAAAGTCTCAAACCCAAAGAGAGATTCTTTATAAAAGTTAAGACTCGTCCACGTTCTCCTAAACACCTCGTTTAAATGTTTAAACACGCCCCACATATCTACGTCACTGTGTGGGAAGATTTGCATAACACCGCCCAAATGTTAACGCAAAGAAAGAAGGCGTAACTTTGATTCTCGCTGTAGTATTGTTGCTGCCGCCGCCATGTCGTGGAGACTCTGTGTGTTTCATTATGAAAGCGAAACTACTTTGTTTGGTCTTCCAAAAGAGGACACGACTAGAAATCAGTGGTTAAGTTGTATTTACAACACTGTTCCAGAACACTTCAACCCAAATATCCGTGTGAGTGTGCATGGTAAGGGGCATAACATTTCCGTCACACACATGAGGTATTCGGCCAATCACAACGCACTGAATAGCTGGCCAATCAGAGCACACCTCGCTTTTCAGAACGATGAGCTTTGTAAAAAGCGACACGTTTCAGAAAGGCGGGGCATAGATAAGAAACAATAATGTACAGTATGTGGAAAATAATGTGTTTTTTAACCTTAAACCGCATAAACACATTTCATTACACCAAATAAATAAAATATAAACGTCATATGACCCCTTTAATAGTGTTCAGATTTTGTTTATTTATCAGTTTTAAGTTAAAACAATTCTATGTACAATTTATTAACATAATAGTTTATAATCACCCATCAAATTTTAATAATAATCTCATTTGAATGTTGAAATATTTTTTTAAATCATCATGAATAAATGTAATATAACCATAATATATTTTAAATAGTAAACGTAAATAGATTTTTTTAATGATTTTATTGAATTAATTTTTATATATTTAAGAATACATTACATATTATTTTTGCCATTTAATAATAAATTAATTTATTATACATTTTAAAAGTTTGTAAAAAAAAATGCTAGATTTAGACGGTCTGAGAAAGAGGACAGTGTGAAGTTTATAGTAATAGACAGACTGGGATACAGTCCTCTAAAGTTTCCATTCATACTCTAAAGTTTCCATTCATACTAAAGGCCAAACACAATGGAGTTTGGGGAGGGGGTGTGGTGCTGGGCTTCACAGACTCACTGCTGCTCCTCCCACCACCAACGAAATCCTTCCTTTTAACTTCACACTGCCCCTGAGCGCACATGACACGCACACACAGACACACAAAAACAGACAAGATCAGGATATGACATCATACACAGGAAGGGAAGCCAAATAACTTGCTTTTTCGCTCTAAACCCTATTCCTAAGTGAGTTTTGGAGGGTAAAGACCGGCTGATGAGTGTGAGAAAGGATCCTCACGGGACTCTTTGGATTCGCTCTGCTCCCTCTTGGAGAGAACAGGAGAGCGAGGAAATCTTTTCAGGTTTCCCACAACATTCCAAGTGTCTACGGCAGGACTAAAGCCAGGTCTACATTTTTACTTTTCTTTCGTATGTTTTCATTGATAAGATGCAACTTTTGTTTTCATGCTCTGTGTTAATGTCAGAGCTTGTGTGAAAAAGCCTGAGCAGACACGTCAGTGTTTGTTGTGGACAAATAACTCCTCTGTTCTTTGTTTCCACATGTTGAATGAATTGAGTTAAGGCTAACATCTAAAATGAGACTGTTTCTGTTTGTGTAAAGTCTAGCTAAAAGAGTGGCTGGATATTTACCAGTTTGATTAGAAACAGTGCAATTGAAAAATATATAAAAGATTTGAAATCTTGTCGTTTGCCTTATAAAAAAAACAATTATGGAAATGCAGGCATGAATAATGGCGTGAAATACTATCCATTATCAGTTACAGCAACAAGTGTCAGAAACAGAGCTTCTGCAAAATGTGTCAACATGAGCTATGAGGTGAGAGAAATTCATGGTTTGATAGTAGCCAGGTTTTTTTGTGAATACATTTGTGGGAGGAGAGAGAAACAGAGAGGGAGAGAAAAACGACAGAATCAGAATCAGAATCAGAAATAACTTTATTGCCAAGTATGTTTGCACATACAAGGAATTTGTTATAGTGTCACAAGCTTCCAGTACACGGAGACAACAACAACACACAGATAATAAAAATGAGATGTGAATAAAATACACATGCATAAATATAAACCACAAAAAAAGAATAAATTGTATGTACAGGTGTGGTATAGATGGAATAGGAATAGAATAAAATAAAATAAGTTGTAGGGATGTACTAGGGTTTAGGGTGATAAATAATTATAAGGTTATTGCACATACTGTACTTTAATTGCACAATGGGAGAACATTAACTGTTCATGAGGTAGATTGCCTGGGGAAAGAAACTGTTCTTGTGCCTGGCTGTCCTGGTATTCGGTGCTCTGTAACGCCGACCAGATGGCAAAAGTTCAAAAAGGAGATGGCTTGGATGTGATGGATCCAGAGTGATTTTCTGAGCCCTTTTCCTCACTCTGGATGTAAGTTCTTGGAGGGTAGGCAGGGGGGCACCAATAATCCTTTCAGCAGTCCGAACCATTCTCTGTAGTCTTCTGATGTCTGATTTTGTAGCTGAACCAAACCAGACAGTTATTGAAGTGCACAGAACAGACTCGATGACGGCTGAGTAGAACTGTTTCAGCAGCTCCTGTGGCAGGTTGAATTTCCTCAGCTGGCGAAGGAAGTACAACCTCTGCTGGGCCTTTTTAACAATGGAGTCAATGTGAGTGTCCCACTTCAGGTCCTGAGAGATGGTGGTGCCCAGGAACCTGAATGACTCCACTGTCGTTACAGTGCTATCCATGATGGTGAGTGGGGGGAGTGCAGGGGGGTTCCTCCTGAAGTCCACGATCATCTCCACTGTTTTGAGGGTGTTCAGCTCCAAGTTGTTAAGACTGCACCAGACAGCCAGCTCTTTAACCTCCTGTCTGTAAGCAGACTCGTCTCCATCCTTGATGAGACCGATGACTGTAGTGTCATCTGCATACTTCAGGAGCTTGACAGAGGGGTCTTTAGAGGTGCAGTCATTGGTGTAGAGGGAGAAGAGCAGTGGGGAGAGGACGCAACCCTGAGGGGTGCCAGTGCTGGTGGTGCGGTTGTTGGATGTGAATTTACCAATTCTCACTAGCTGTTGCCTATCTGTCAGAAAGCTGGTGATCCATTGACAGATAGAGCTAGGGACAGAGAGCTGGGTTAGTTTGGTCTGGAGGAGTGTTGGGATGATGGTGTTGAAAGCAGAGCTAAAGTCCACAAACAGGATCCTCACATAAGTCCCTGTTTTGTCCAGATGTTGCAGGATGAAGTGCAGTCCCATATTGACTGCATCATCCACGGACCTGTTTGCTCGGTAAGCAAACTGCAGGGGGTCTAGTAAGGGTCCAGTAATGTCCTTCAGATAAGCCAACACCAACCTCTCAAATGTCTTCATGACCACAGACGTTAGGGCCACAGGTCTGTAGTCATTAAGTCCTGTTATCTTAGGTTTCTTTGGGATGGGGATGATGGTGGAGCGTTTGAAGCAGGCAGGGACTTTGCACAGCTCCAGTGATCTGTTGAAGATCTGTGAGAAGATGGGGGACAGTTGGTCAGCGCAGGTTTTCAGACAGGCTGGTGTCACACCGTCTGGGCCTGGTGCTTTTCTTCTCTTGTTCTTCCTGAAGACCTGGCGCACATCATCCTCACTGATCTGAAACGTAGGAGTGGGGGAGAGGGGGGTTGCAGGAGGTGTTGATGGTTGTGTGGAGAGATGTTCAGAGCGGGTGTGGGGTGTTAGACTGGGAGTTTCAAATCTACAGTAAAACCCATTCAGGTCTTCAGCAAGTTGTTGATTGGCCTCAGTGCTGGGGGATGGTGTCTTGTAGTTGGTGATGTCCTTCAGGCCTTTCCACACTGATGCAGGCTCATTCGCAGAAAACTGGTGTTCTAGTTTTTTAGCGTAGTTCCTCTTGGCCACTCTAATCTCCTTATTCAGTGTGTTTCTGGCCTGATTGTACAAGACTCTGTCCCCCCTTTTGTAGGCGTCCTCTTTGGCCTGACGAAGATGACGAAGTTTTGCTGTAAACCATGGCTTATCATTGTTGAATGTTAAATGAGTCCTGGTAGGGATGCACATGTCTTCACAGAAACTGATATATGATGTTACAGATTCTGTGAGCTCGTCCAGATCGTTGGTGGCTGCTTCAAAAACACTCCAATCAGTGCAGTCGAAACAGGCTTGCAATGCCTGCTCTGTTTCGTTGGTCCACCTCTTTACAGACTTTACTACAGGTTTAGCAGATTTAAGTTTATGCCTGTAGGTCGGTATAAGATGAACCAGGCAGTGGTCAGAGAGTCCTACAGCTGCTCTGGGGACCGAGCGATATGCATCCTTTATTGTGGAGTAACAATGGTCCAGTATACTACTGTCTCTGGTGGGACATGTAATATGCTGTCTGTATTTTGGCAGTTCACGGGAAAGATTTGCTTTATTAAAGTCCCCGAGAATGATTAAAACAGAGTCCGGGTGTTGTTGCTCTGTCTCTGTGATCAGATCAGCGAGTTTCTGTAAAGCTGAGCTCACGTGTGCTTGCGGAGGGATGTAAATACTCACGAGAATGAACGAGTGAAACTCCCGCGGCGAATAGAACGGCTTACAGTTAATGAAAAGCGCTTCTAGATCGGAACAGCACATCTTCTTTAACGCTGTAACATCTGTACACCACCTTTCGTTGATGTAAAAGCATGTCCCGCCGCCGCGTGATTTCCCCGTTGATTCTGCATCGCGGTCTGCTCTAAACAGCTGAAAGCCCGGCAGTTGTAGCGCGCTGTCCGGAATGGCGTCATTCAGCCAGGTTTCCGTGAAACACAGAGCAGCAGAGTGTGAAAAATCCTTATTTGTCTGGGAGAGCAGAAGAAGTTCGTCCGTTGTTTTGTTGGGTAGAGAGCGGAGGTTGGCCAGATGGATGCTCGGCAACGGCGTTCTGAATCCGCACTTCCTGAGCTTCACGAGCACGCCGGCTCGCTTCCCCCGTCTGCGCGTCCTGAAGTGCTTGATCAGCGCCACAGCTCCACCGACTACAACATTCAGCAAAACGTCAGAATAAACGAAATCCGGTAGAAGATTGTGTGCTGTGTTCTGCCGAATGTTCAGCAGCTCATCCCTGGTAAAACTGATCGTGTTTGAGAAACAAAAAACAGGAAAAACGAACAAAAACAGTACTTATCAAAGAGACAAAGAAAGGATGGACTCAAACACAGATACACTGCTAGAACGTTAAAGTCAGGGTTTGAGTGTAGGGCTGAATAGCTCTGAAATCCACAGAAGAATGGATCTCATTTCAGCCACTTCGAACAAACACAGGAAGTTATGAAAATGGTGATGTGGATAAAACAACACAAAGGGAAACTGAATGCATAGAGAGGAAGAAATGTTTGTTTGTGGTGGTCTGTTAATGGAGTTTACTTGCACTATATCATTCATAAATTTTGGGGTCAGTATTTATTTATTTTTTATTCAGTAAGGATGCATTCAGCTGATCAAAAGTGACAGTAAAAAAAGTAAAAACTTTCATAATGTTATAAGATCTCTAGTTCAAGTAAATTATGTTCTATTTATTAAAGAATCCTTAAAAAATAGTTAAAAACATTACTCCTTAAAACTGTTTTCATCACTGATAATAATTAGAAATGTTTCTTGAACAATCTTACTTGAAAGCTGAAATTTCAGCTTTGCATCACATGAATAAATTACATTTGAAAATATATGAAAACAGAAACCAGTTCTTTTAACTAGTAATAATATTTCACAATATTACCATTCATATATATGACCAGGATTTCAGCTATTAATCCCATATTAAATTTGAAAATTCAGCTTTGCATCACAAGAATAAATTACATTTGAAAATATATGAAAACAGAAACCAGTTCTTTTAACTAGTAATAATATTTCACAATATTACCATTCATATATATGACCAGGATTTCAGCTATTAATCCCATATTAAATTTGAAAATTCAGCTTTGCATCACAAGAATAAATTACATTTGAAAATATATGAAAACAGAAACCAGTTCTTTAAAATATAATATTTCACAATTTTACTGTTTATATAAACTGTCAGAATCTCAGCACAGCTATAAATCCTAATTATTTATCACATATGTGTCTTGGTTATTGTCATAAATGTTATCCACTGCAGTTTCCCAGTTGCATAAACCCCAGTCTAATCAGCACATCATTCATGAAATGTATTATTTTATATATATATATAATGTGTGTGTAATATCAGTATATTTTATAAGTATATATATATATATATATATATATATTTAATTTATTCAAATATACATTTATATATTTTTCTGCTCTCTAGAAACTCCCTATTGGCTGTGACGAGGGCCCTGGGAATCATACGAGTGAAAAATCACAATCTTCCACATCCTGATTGGATCTGACGACTCTGTCACCCTGCTCAGTTCAGCAATGGCTCTGTGCTTGGGGCAGGTTTTCAGCAAAGACAAAACATTCCGGCCTCGAAAGCGATTTGAACCTGGAACCCAGCGCTTTGAGCTGTACAAAAGAGCCCAAGCGTCTCTGAAATCAGGTCTGGACCTGAGGAAAGTGGTGCAGCTGCCGGACGGGGAGAACATTAATGACTGGATAGCTGTGCATGTGGTGGATTTCTTCAATCGAATAAACCTCATCTACGGGACCGTGAGCGAGTTCTGCACTGAGAAGAGCTGTCCCATCATGTCTGGAGGGCCACGTTATGAATACAGGTGGCAGGATGGGGATCAATACAAGAGGCCCACCAAACTGCCTGCTCTTATATACATGAACCTCCTGATGAACTGGATCGAGTCCCTCATCAACAATGAGGACATCTTTCCTACACGAGTAGGTGCGTGACGTCAGATATGTTTTCCAGACAAATCAAATCACTGTGATAGGGCTCATTTACTTTTGTTCATTTCCAAATTTTTATTTTCATTTTGTAAAATTATGTTAAAAGTAAAAATTATGTCAGTGTGGGATAACGGTTTTAATATCATAATATAGAAACATGCTTTATTAAAAAGAGGAAACTCTTTAAACTCTTTTTAAAATCTTTATCTTTTATTGTTATTTCTTAGAAAAAATATTTTAACAAAACTGCTTCACTGCTTATTAATATTTGAAAAACCTTCAAGTCACGTAGTGCAAAAAACAGTTAATAAAACAGGAAATTGGGAGACACCTGCTGACTGTCTCAAGCTCAAGAACAGTGTTATATTATAGTTTTTATTAATATTTAGAATCAGTTTTTATTTTTATATTTTTCATTTTAGCTTAAGTTTTATCATTTTAAGTAGTTTTAAAAAAAATGGGCAACTACCTGAAATAGGACCTTTTTTTATTTTTTATTTTTTTTACATTTCTGTAAACATTTATTTTATTTCAAGTAACAAATTATTATTATTATTCTTTTATTTAAGTTTAGGTTTTTAAGGTTCATTTAAGTTACAGTTATCAGATATGTTTACTTACAAATATCAGATAATTTATCCTTTTCAATAAATAAAATGTAATAATATTTTTATGAATTAATAATGACATTTAAAAAAAATACCTTATTTTATATATATATATATATATATATATATATATATACATTTTTGAAAATAATTATTTAAATCACAAGTATTTACGGTATAAGGGAAATATGTTATTACATTTTATGTGATGGTTATCATATAATGAAAACCAACATGAATACAAAGAGCACATTTCTAAGAACTTAACACATATGCATTACTCCTTTTGTGGACACTCCTATTTGTCATGGACCTTTAAGCTCATTTAGTAAATCGCTATGAAAAGCTTAGTATATTAATAAATGAGCAGAGATGTACAAATAATGGAAATAAGACAAAAACAGTCAGACACAGAAATATTAACGGGTAACTGGCTAGAGAAATGATCCAGTTACGTTTCTCAGGAATTGCTGTATAATTTGTGGGGCCAGGGATCACCAGACACATACTTCTGTCTGAAAAAATATTACTGGATAGAGTAACAGAAGCTATACTTATAAGCACTGCCAACAATTCATAATTCCACAGACTGAACTATTGGCCGAAAACCCTCGAGACATACTCTGTGTGCTTTTTATCCTAAAATAGCATTTTAATTTTCTCATGGAGGAAAATCATACAGCATCGTGAATGTGATGTGATTTGAGTGTGATGCTGGTTTTCTTCTATTTTTAGGAGTCCCTTTTCCAAAGAACTTTCAGCAGGTGTGCAAGAAGATACTGAGCCGCTTGTTTCGAGTGTTTGTACACGTGTACATCCATCACTTTGACATGATCTGTAGTATGGGAGCTGAGGCCCACATCAACACCTGCTACAAACACTACTACTACTTCATCTCTGAGTTCAGCCTCATCGACCACTCGGAGCTGGAGCCTCTTGTGAGAGCGCTGTGCTTTCATAACTGTGGCCACATACACACTGCAGCTAAATGCATCTTCATCTTCACCTTTTAGTGCTTAATCCTGTTCTGTACACGGACGGTTCAGTAATTTACGGGAGTGACAATTAAAAAAGGTTTGACTGCAGAAAAAGTCAGGTAGTGGCAACCGCATTTACAGAAATTCTATGCAATGTGTACAGAACCGAACTTGATGTATTTAAATGCATATCAGAGTTGCGGTGCAAGTAATCACAGGGAAGGAGGTACAGCTTGACTCTGTGTTGCCAGTGTTATCTTGTAAATAAGCACATACCAAAATATCATGACCTACACCTGCCTACATTGTTATCTCTAAAAATGAGCTGAGCCCAAACAACAAGGCCTAGAACACTTAGGCCCAATCCCAACTCTACCCCTTAGCCCTTCCCATTTCCTTCACGTGAACGCGCAAAACGGAGGGGTAGGGGTGTCTCGATTCTCTTTTGGTTGGAGGGGTAGGGGTAGGGCCAGATAGCCCTTCAAACGAAGATTTTTCGGGACCACACTTCAAACGAAGGGGTATGAATTATCTCAGCGTAAACCGGCTTCAGCGGCAACATGGCTGCACGAGCGAACAAAAAGACACATAAATGTAAGCATTTTTGGGCATTAATAAAGATTTTAACGAAAAGTAATCATTTGTTTTATGTTACTTTCAATCGTGAGTTCATATTTACGGTCATGTTACTCAAAGAAATGTTTGCAAAAAATCGCTAAAATTTGCTAACTAACGTCATATCATTACAGACTGCACGATAGTGCCACAACATATTTTCATGTCTTATCAGGGCGATAACCACAGTAGACATTGAGGGGGCTAGTCCCCCCAATAATTATAAATCGCTAAACCATTTTCTCAAATATTGCCAATTCGAAAGAGAGAGAGACCGAGAGAGAGAGAGATGAAAGTTGCATGTATGCGCGTCTGTGCGTTTCACTTTTTAGAGTGAGTTTACTTCAAAAACAGCGATTTTATCCTCTTGTTGCTGGAAAATATAATGTAGCAATTCTGTATTTAAACTGTTATTAATAAAAGTCGTGTGCAGCGTTGACAAGTATCTTTGCTCCTGGATGTGTGAGCTGCGCGATCTCTGATATGTGTGTGTGTCAGAAAGCAGTGCATTAATATAGAACGATAATTAAAGGCTCTAATTCACACCAGCATAGGTGTGTGTATTGACGTATGATGACGTGTGAAGCCATAGTAGGAGTGGTGTCCCAATTCTTAGGGGAATATTTTCACCCCTACACTCTGTTTCAAGGGACAAGGGGAAGGGGTAGGCGGAGGGGAAGGGGAAGGGCTATAAAATTGAATTGTGATTGGGCCTTAATGTCTCTGGACCTTTATTTCCACTCCCCCACACTCTTAAGGTTTCATTTATAGACATTGCGCCAAAAATGAGCTGTGCAATGGTCTTTGGATGTGCTATTTCCATAAGTATTATCATCTACTCTCATTATTATACTGTTCCGTTTAAACCATATGTCTGTGGTGTAAATACGCATTTTATTGCATTAATGTGTTTTATATAGCACATTACTACAAAATAGGGCATTCATGTGCTGCCAGAAAGATTTGAGAGGCATTTTAAGATGAAGCTCAATAATATGACCTGCACACTATAAAGCCATACAAATATTATAAGGTGAAATTAGCTGAGTTACAATGGTATTCAGACAGCAGGTTACCATACAACAGAATGAAAGATGATATTTTCATACACACAAAAATCAAATCCACACAGAAAAATCTCACAGTCATTTCTCCACCATAGCCATAGGGACGGATGATTCCTGGAAAGGCAGTGTTTGTCACAATGCATTTTCTGCTCAAAAGGCAGAAAGTTCTGTGCCCAGGCACTTACAGATTATAGTGCCATTGTTCTCTCAATATTTAGTTTAATTAGATCACTTGGTGCCCTGACTTCACCATCTGACATGTTATGTTGTAGGTGGACTGCACAGTACAAACCATGATATTAGATGAAGCACAGTTGTTTTAAAACAAGGCTGTGTGTTATATCTATCTATCTATCTATCTATCTATCTATCTAT
>NW_015508653.1:0-1380 GCF_001515645.1 Sinocyclocheilus grahami | reverse complement strand
TTTTAGGTAGGAGTGGTTGACTTAACTTTTATAAAGAATATCTCTTTGGATTTGAGACTTTAGTCTTTGCAACTTTACAGATCTTCTTTATGCACCAAGAGCTTGTAACACTCCAAAGAGAAAGGAAAAATTTAAATAGCATCATATGACCCCTTTAAATCAGAGCAGAAAGTCTTAAAATCAAGAAGTTATGGCATTAAATGTTGCATGCACTGCAAAAAATGGCCATTCTCCTCAGTATTTTGAAATTTTTTACATCAAGATACATTTGCTTGAGATGCAGAATGAAGAAATAAAGTCTTGTTTTCTGAGAAATTGGACAAAATGAAGTGAGTTTATGTTTAAAACAAGAACAAATATCTGTCAATTGGGAATAAAACCTTGTTTCCCTTGGAATTAAGTTGGTTTTTCTGAGCCCATTGGCAGATATTTGTTCTTTTTTAATCAGAAACGCACTTTATTTTGATCAATTTCACTGAAAACTTAAGTTAATGTTTTTCGATTTAAGAATTTTTAGACATTTGCTCTGGAAAACAAGACAAAAATACAGATTAAGAGCGTCAGTTGTTTGCAGTGTGATCAGAAGGTACATTAAAAGCTACTTCTATATTCTAATGACACCTATTCAAACCATAAGCTTTTTTTTTTTGTAAAATTAACTAAAAAGTGATGGAGATTGGTTGGAAGTTGTATTTTAATCTTTGAAGTGTTGCTAATACAATTGTGTTGCCTAAAGTTTCTTTACTTGGTGTTAAAAAGGTGTACATTTATCTTCATAAAACCTGCAGAAACCCTATGTACTTCCATAAGATAATAATACCAAAATGGTAAATATTTTGAAAAATAACAGAGTAGTTCTTTGTCAAACAGACATGATAAATGACTTTGTGTGTAATGTGTGGTTACGTTTCTCAGATAATTGAGAAGAACGCTGGTCACAGTCGCAGTAGAGTTTTCAGAGAGGTGGAGACGCTTTACCAGTGTCAAGGAAATAAGTATGATCCTATTCCACAGTACTCATTATACTTAACTTAATTTCAGAATTTACTGTAATTGATTGTAGTTCGTACTATACATAACTGCTCAACTGCATACATTGTGTGTTTCTCTATAGGAACATTCTGGAGCTCATTCAGTTTTTTGAAGATGACTGCTGTTTTCATCTGGTGTTTGAGAAGTTGCTTGGAGGTACTGTACAGTTGTATAATAAATTATATCTACTGTATTATGGTAAAATACAGATGCATTCTCATTCTCAGTTATTTGTTTCTGAATAGTTTTCTCTTTCCCTCTAAGGTTCCATTTTAACACACATCCAGAGTCGAAAGTACTTTGATGAGAGAGAGGCAAGTCATGTAGTCAGGGATATAGCACATGCAC
>NW_015508652.1:19810-20558 GCF_001515645.1 Sinocyclocheilus grahami | reverse complement strand
ATGCTGCTTTCTGAATCACATTGGTGGCAATTACATTTAATGAATGAGCAGCACAGCGCTGATGCTGTGGAAGAAAAAAAACTGCTCTCCATCTCCCTCTTCCTGAAGACCACCGACATCCAAAAATCTCACTTCAGCACTGTAATCATCTGACTCATCTTCTCTTATGCCAAACTCACGGTATGCCTTTACAAAATTACTTCCATTGTCAGTTACAGTGGATTTGACTTTGCTTTGAATCCTGTATTCTGCATGGATTTCGTTTAGTTTTGCTGCAACTGCATCACAGGTTTGTCAACCTTTAAAACGTCTACATGTCAATTCTGCAGAATGTCTCTACGGTTTTGTGCTGACCAAATGTCTGCTGTTGTGCAGACAGTGTCCACAATAATACGCTTGAAGATTATAGATTCCTTCATTACAGCATTACATTACAACGCTCTGTCAATGCGCTGCATCAGAGTTTTTCGACACATCAGTTTCTTCCCACCACTGATTCCCTCAATCAATTTTCGGAAGGATGGTTGCTCCACCAATGAAAACACCACGTCATCAACCGAAAAGTTGAACACCAGTTTGTTCACACATTGCTGTGACACGCAGTACACGCTGAGCCCTGAATCTATCCTTGCTTACTTCAAAGGGTGTTGTAAAGCCACGTGGGTATAGAGGAGCTTGCCTATTCATCTTCCATCACTTCAGACTGTCTCAGTGTTGCATCAATAAAGTTGAATGAATGAATGAATGA
>NW_015508652.1:14747-19083 GCF_001515645.1 Sinocyclocheilus grahami | reverse complement strand
TTGAAACTAAAGGGTCTACTTTTATTTGTGCACACTAACAATAACGACAAAATTTGTGCTTTTATAAAATAAAAAAAGGCAAAGTTACCTAGGTTACCTGCAGATGCTTCCTCAGGTTCGACATTGAAGCCTTCGATGTCGTAAGCATTTTAATAGATTTAACAGGCCTGTGGATGTGAGGATCCTGTTTGTGGACTTCAGTTTGGCTTTCAATACAATCATCCCAGCACTCCTCCAGACCAAACTAACCCAGCTCTCTGTTCCTAGCTCTATCTGTGAATGGATCACCAGCTTTCTGACAGATAGGCAACAGCTAGTGAGAATGGGGAAATTCATGTCAAGCAGCCGCACCATCAGCACTGGCGCTCCCAAGGGATGTGTTCTCTTCTCTCCCCACTGCTCTTCTTCCTCTACACCAATGACTGCACCTCTACTGACCCCTCTGTCAAGCTCATGAAGTTTTCAGATGACACTACAGTCATCGGCCTCATCCAGGTTTGTGTGCGTGTGTATTTTATTTGTTATTATCTGTGTGTTGATGATGTTACTGTACTGAAAGCTTCTGTCACCAGAACAAATTAATTGTACGTGCAAACATACTTGCTAATAAAGCTCTTTCTGAATCGGATTCTGTCAAAACCATACAAGATTGCAAAACGACACAAAATATATGTACCTCTCTTGGACAGCAGGTGGCAGAAGAGCTTAATTTTGGACATCTCTCATCTAAAGTTGAATTTGAATTTTGAATTACAGTACCACTCACAAAAGTCAGTGACTGTACCCAAAGATTTTGTTCAGAGTGGAGCTGATGGGTGTTTTGACTTATTTTAACTGATTTAGAATTCTGCTATACCAGTAATCCGGCATCTTTGCTGCAAGTAGAAAAACTTGATCTGAAAATGTAAACTAACTAGCTCTTCTTTAAACCAACCCTTCAATATATTTTAACTGTGTGTATTTTAGTTCATTTTTAACGCTTAAAATACGTTTGAGTCCACTACACTGTAATGCAAAGTCTGTTTCTTCTGCCTGACCACATATTCTTAACCCTTTTGCTCCAAAGCCACTATAGGGTGTTGCCACTATTAGGTTAAACATTCACAGACACAGACAAAACAGACAGTCACTCAGAAAAGTATGTAGATTGTATGCACCAATGCTGCATCTGAGATAATTTAGCTTAAAAGTTTAAAGAATTGTGCTCTTTTTTAATTCTATGTCTACAGTTGCTTACATGGAGATTTAGCTTTTCCTGGCATGCAAACTACAGTGGAAGAGAGTGAAAGGTTAAACTAGAATGAATTAACTGAGGACTGCTGCTTCAGTTCCTCTTGCCCTTGGATTACGTTGAGTAGCAGGAATGAGGTATTTGCCTCCCTGTCTCTTGTCCATCCTGCCACATTAGCTGGCCGTCTGCTCTGAGCTGCCCATTCCTGTTTGCCTTCCTGCTCAAGTCATTTCCCAGAAGGTCTTTCCATAATGTTGGAAAAGGGAGTACTACTATGCTTGTAATGCGCCCTACAGCAATTAACTCTCGTTATACTATTCTATTCAACTTTCATCACAAATGAAACATAAAAATTTTATTAAATTTCACACTTAAATTTCACACTTGAAACACTTAACAGTTCACTTTACCAGTATTCATTTATATACTTTTATATTTATCCTCAATTACTTCAGTTTGACTGTTCCCAATTAATCCATCATATTCACTCTGTATAACACACTACTTTTGTTCAGTTTGACTTTTTAGACTTCCAAGAGCATTTTATATTTGCCATAATGTCCAGCAGCTGTCTTAAGTCTTGATTTACACACCGTTTAGGTCCCATTTGGAGGTACTGTAGCATAGTTTACAGTTCCCAAATAGACACCCTCCAAACAGGACCTGCCTTCTCCTTTATGAGCTACTTCAACTCATAAATCAACTGACACAACAATAAATAAGGTGTTACGTGCATCTACACCACTCATTTCACAACGATCAAGTGCTAGTTGTTTTATCAAGTCAATTAACCAGCAGCTTGAACATTCATGTTTGAATGAATATCTTTATCGGATACAGACTGTGGTAAAACTCAACATAGTTATTATTACATGACAGCCGCAGTAGCACTAGTCATTACTTCAGTCCATAAAATGATCTGAGCATATTAGTATCCTCAAAAATCTCCAAATACATTTACATTTGGGCACTTGTTTGTCGATCGTCTGAAGAAGAATTTTGTTCAGAGAACCTCAAAAAAATTAAAACATTTGGTAAGGGCAAAAGGAGGTTGCAAAAGGAGTGATGATTAAAAACCTAATTTCACTGCTGAAGGCTTATTTTGAGCTGTAATGACTTCTAAAGTTATCTTTTGTGTCACACCTATATTTAGTGAAATGACATGGGTTCCTCCTAACTGTGCATAAGTCTAACAGCAGCTCAGATGATTCAGATGCCGGTGTGAGGCCGATTCTCTGGCCGGCTGGACATGTGAACAAGTGCAGTGTGCTGGGTCCTCTAATCTAGTTCTCATGTGGGGTTAACCCCTAGCACATGGGGACAGTGGCAGCTTTAATGAGAGCCTTTGTAAACATGCCAGTGACTATTCTCTCTCCAATACACACACACGCACACATGCACAATCACTCTCATACACAAAGACATGCACATCATAATCTCACATGCATAGTTTATTTTACTCTTTGTTCTATGTACATTCCTGTCAGGCAGACAACAGGAGCCACATTATAGCATGGCTGAAATTTAAGAGTGAGACAGACAGAGAGAGAAATCTTAAAGGGATAGTTCACCAAAAAAATAAAAACAGTGCCGTAACCTGAATGATTTTTAAAACAAAGTTAAAGTTCAAAGTGACCACATCTATCAAGTTAAAAAAATTTAAAAATATATAAAAACAAACAAACAAACATAACTCATATGCTATGCATAAGTCTTATAAATCCATATAACAGTTTTGTGTGATGTGTGATAAAAAAAAGACATACACTCTTAAAAATTGATGTTCCAAACGGGGGTTTTCATAGCGATGCCAGAACCATTTTGGGTTCCCCAAAGAACATTTCAGTGAACAGTTCTTAAACCATTTGAAGAACATTTTAAGAACCTTTTCCACCCTAAATAACCTTTTGTGCAATGGAAAGGTCCCATGGATATTAAAGCTTCTTCATGGACCATAGATGCCAATAAAGAACCTTTATTTTTTAAGAGTGTATGATGCCAGGTGTGTCACATCAATAATTGTTCTCAGGATGTGTTGTAACCATTTATGCTTGATGATGCATGATTTGAGGGCTGTGATGAAGGGGGGAAATGTGCAGTGAATTATTATGATTTACTTTCAGTCTGTTTGGAGCTTGACATGCTGTACATGGCTACGGACCTGCTGTTTTATGAAGAAGAGCTGTGCGGAGCTCCTTCAGAAACTCTTGTTTTGTGTTCTACATAAAAAAAATGGGGTTGGAATTACAAGTTGAACAAATTATGACGGTATTTAAATTTTTGGGTGAACTATTCTTATAAGGTCAAATCACTGTCTTTACTTCCACCCAAATTAACTTTCATATGAGTTTTTGTGGTCAGGGAAGAGTTAAATGGCTTGTATCCTAATGTGAGATCTGACAGCTGCACACAGTCCCCAAAGAGAAATTATTTTTGACAAACTGAATGGAACAACTGAATGAAACCTGGCTATCTGCCTCAGGTTAGCACAGATAGCATTTTTCCAAGCTAAAAACCCATGCCCAACAAGCATCTCCGCAAACATCAACAGTGGCACAATTGAAAACCTCCTTTATCTAATCACAAATCTCCTTTATGAGCTACTTCAACTCATAAATCAACTGACACAACAATAAATAAGGTGTTACGTGCATCTACACCACTCATTTCACAACGATCAAGTGCTAGTTGTTTTATCAAGTCAATTAACCAGCAGCTTGAACATTCATGTTTGAATGAATATCTTTATCGGATACAGACTGTGGTAAAACTCAACATAGTTATTATTACATGACAGCCGCAGTAGCACTAGTCATTACTTCAGTCCATAAAATGATCTGAGCATATTAGTATCCTCAAAAATCTCCAAATACATTTACATTTGGGCACTTGTTTGTCGATCGTCTGAAGAAGAATTTTGTTCAGAGAACCTCAAAAAAATTAAAACATTTGGTAAGGGCAAAAGGAGGTTGCAAAAGGAGTAATGTTTAAAAACCTAATTTCACCGCTGAAGGCTTATTTTGAGCTGTAATGGCTTCTAAAGTTATCTTTTGTGTCACGCCTATATTTAGTGAAATGACATGGGTTCCTCCTAACTGTGCATAA
>NW_015508652.1:8717-9674 GCF_001515645.1 Sinocyclocheilus grahami | reverse complement strand
AAGAACCTTTTGAAGCACCTTTATTTTTAAGAGTGTATATCATTGCAACTGGCAAGACATTTTAATTGAAAGGGAATACAAGTATGTGTGAATGATCTGTTTTTAAAAAGAACATTTGCATAGTATCTCTGCGAAATCTCTGTCATTTTTGACACAAAAGAAAGATCAAGTGGTCATATTTGAACATGTGAAATAGGTCTGCTAATTTTACTCACTCTTTGATTCCCTCTAGTAGCCTGAAGTTCAGATTCCCCTCATCTCGGTCAAAGTAGCCCTTGTTGTTGAAGAAAACCAGGTGGTGTGGG
Source organism: Sinocyclocheilus grahami (assembly GCF_001515645.1). Taxonomy (NCBI): domain Eukaryota; kingdom Metazoa; phylum Chordata; class Actinopteri; order Cypriniformes; family Cyprinidae; genus Sinocyclocheilus; species Sinocyclocheilus grahami. The sequence continues at coordinate 9,369 of NW_015508652.1, read as the reverse complement.
TCATGTTTACGGTGGATTATGTGTGTCAGCTCTATGCCGTCCTTGTCTCTACATTCTTCATGGTAACCAAGCTCAACACAGGTGTCCTCTGGGCGAGGCTTGAATCCACAGCAGTTTTTATCTAGACGTTCATAAATCTGAGAAGAAACACAATTTTTTTCCCTTTAAGGATTTAAATTAAAATAACAAAATGTGTTACTGAACAAATGTTACTTATCATCAAAATTACAGTTTACGCAGAAAGATGATAGTGGAGTACCTGCAGGAGGAAATCAAAGACTACAAGCTTGCTCCATTCGTGATGGTGGATGCTGGTGCAGCTCCACTCTGGTTTAGGTATGACACCCCGATGCCAGCACTTGTGTTTGAGAGAGGTTTGGTATGAGCCCCAGTTCAACCTCTCAGAGGGTTGATCTACTGGGCTTAAAGAAGGATCCCACAAAACCACTGGACAAGGCTGACCATCTGAAACAAGATGAATATGTATACATTCACTAAGTCAGCATTAGTCATACTTGCTTTGTCAATAGCTCATGACAGCTTTTGATGACACTGAAATGGCTCCCCATTACAGTAGCCCCAGAAAATACTTAGTCTATAACATGACACACATGTCATGAATATGAAGGTTTTTTTATGCATGTTTATGACA
>NW_015508652.1:7423-8227 GCF_001515645.1 Sinocyclocheilus grahami | reverse complement strand
CCGCAACATTTACGACACTCATCAACATCGTCCGCGCCATTTGTCGCACTTTTAAACAAAATTAAAGAAGAAAAGCCCCCAGGTGCCACTTCATCAATTTGCGTAATTTTACTATCGGCTAGAAAGCGCATGGCAGTGATATCGTCATTGCTGAACCATGGAGGAGCTCTTTCACTGTATATCCTTATGGATGAATAGCCAGTGTCACTGCCATCAAGCTCAGAATATCCCAATCGTGTGTTAGCGGTGGTTTTGTGTCCCGCGTCCTTCACTTTACCCTGCTGTCTCACTTTAACTTTCTTTCTCCGGAGTTTGGGTCGCACTGTGCCCCTGATGATGGCCGGTTTGTGTCGCTTAAATTTGAGCGTTATATACACCACATTAGACCTGGTCGGGCTCACAGATTCATTCACCTCCCCATCAGCGGGGTCCTGGTCAGTTTTACTCTGAGAATAAACGCTATTTCCAGTCCACAGATCAGGACGTTTGTCCTGGCGAGTAGACGCACGACTGACATGAACGGTGAAAAACAAATAAACAAAACACACAACAGCAACAAGCAAATACTTCTTAGCGGCAGAATATTTCCAACAGTTGCAGACTTTCAAAAACGACACGGACAAATAAATCAAAGTATCCCCGACATTTCCAGGACGCGTCGAATGCGTATCCATTGGTACGAGTGTCTGCGCATGATTAAGTCGATTTTCTGTTATCCACGTTGGAATAGTGTTCGTTTCGTTTTCGTGTTGATGGAACACAGTATGGGCTTACATTTCTGCCACAATTCTGCGCGCGAAAGAT
>NW_015508652.1:4843-6060 GCF_001515645.1 Sinocyclocheilus grahami | reverse complement strand
GTTGCACGCGCAAAAGAGAAGGTCTGCACACATCCAAAAACGCATTTTCAATGCAAAATTGATTTCCGTGCGCTCGAAAGACTTTTTTCTTTGAACATTTTCTCCACAAAACTCAGATCGCGCGCGTGCAAAATGCTCTGTTGTGCGCTCAAAATATGATCTTTCGCGCGCAGAATTGTGGCAGAAATGTAAGCCCATAACACAGGAGCTCCAGATGATCCACTCAGCGCTACCGCTCCAGTATGAATGAGCCAACTGTTCCGAAGCCGGATCAGCTGAGATAACAGTCCCAAATGAGAAAGAATGTCGTTTGTCCTTACGCCTACAGTGCAAACGCGAGAGACTAGAACGCTGTCATTGCAAACTACACATAACTAATAGTCACCTTTTCCACGTAATATGTATTTTTGATTATTTAGCTAGCCCTGCTGTGAAAAACCAGCAAACCACATAAGGCTGGTTTATGTTGTATATGTTTTATGTTTATTTTCTTAGTGGAGTGAGAGCTTCTCAAGTTGCACTACTCTTGCTGGAAAACAAGTTTCAGAAGGGTTTTAGATACTTTTCTGCTGGTCTCACTGGAAGCACATGTCTGACCTAAACCATCTGACCACTAGCTTGGCCCAGCTGGGAGACCCTCTTAATTCAGCTAACTGTCTTAGGCTGGTTTATTTTATTATTTATTTTTTATAACAGTTGCTGATAAATTACAAAAACAGGAACACTCAGGTCTGTCAGGAAGACCTTAAAATGAATTACAATAGCATATTCCACCAGGAGGAATTTGCCTGTGCACACCTGCCTGTAAACAATGTTGTTTTGACATGTTCTGTACTTGAATTTACTGGTGTAAATACAGGCACAACACCACTACAAGTGTAGTCATTTAAAGGGGTCATATGCTGTTGCTAAAAAGAACATTATTTTGTGTTTTGGTGTAATGAAATGTGTTTATGCGGTTTAAGGTTAAAAAAACACATTATTTTCCACATACTGTACATTATTATTTCTCCTCTATGCCCCACCTTTCTGAAACGCTTCGATTTTTACAAAGCTCATCAGTCTGAAAAGCAAGGTGTGATGTGATTGGCCAGATCCAGTGCGTTATGATTGGCCGAATACCTCAAGCGTGTGACGGAACTGTTACGCCCCTTCCATACTGTGATGATGCGCTGTCCGGCCGGAGCAATGATTCAAAAACATGAAAACCCATTATA
>NW_015508652.1:0-1199 GCF_001515645.1 Sinocyclocheilus grahami | reverse complement strand
TTACAGCAATAATTATAGGGAATGTGATATGAGGTAGTAATTTGCCATAAATCAGGCATATGTGGCTAATCCCCACATCAGGCTACTCAAAAAACCAGCACGGAAGATCTTACATGAGGAACACAGGAACACAATATTTAGCAGAAAGTTAATAGAATGTCTGGGGGAATACTTTGTATCGCACATTTATAGTGGTCAGTGGTTAAATGTACACTTTATACATGTAACTCATAGTAACAACTGTGGTGGAATTACAAAGCAACATGGCACTTTCATTTAAGTTAAGATAAAGATGATCCAATGGAAAGCAAAATTAGTCCAGGTAAGATGGCTCTGGGATAAATCTGAGGCCTGTTCTTCATGACTGCACAGTAAGCAAGAAAATACACTGTGCTCATGAGGAAAATACCACTGTAATGGGCAAAGCAGTAGTCAATTTCTGTAATGGATGGCAAAACATGTTAGAATAGCCCATTAAATGCTTTTTAACATAACTTTTTAATCATGCTTACACACATACCATTCTGACTGGATCCAGTGAACATACTAGAATTGGTTGTGGCATGGACTTCAATATAGAAAACGGCCACAAAAGAAGAACCATAAAGGACACCTGAAAATATGGCCACGATGCAGCCACTGTAACAAGAGGATATTATGGAAAATAAATATTCCATAGATTTGATCTTTATTGTCCAGAGATTTCACAATACTAGAATCTAAACCTGAAAAGACCATAGATGTAAATTCAAAAATGTAATATAAAAAGAAAAAAATCACAAACAAGTGCAAGAATATTTTAGCATAGAAGCCATCAAATGCAGATTTTCCAGTACAGTGTTGATGAACTAGAAGTAGAAAAACTGCAAAAAAGAATGGAACTTGGGAGACCTACAAATACTTACAGCGCTCTCTTGCTCTTTGGTGAAATTGTGTCCACCCATGAATCACTGGGGCTTGCGCTGTCTGGATTCAACCTCTAAAGACAGAATGAATTCACGTACACACAAAATCTCAGCAAAGACTTGTGTATCCAAGATAAAATACACAAAACAATATTCTGCATAACGTCCAAAAAGCTCTCAATGTGGAAAAGCTCTTACAAACTTATACGCTCTAAAAAATGTTGGATTGCTTCAATCCAACTTTGGGTAAAATATGGACTAACCCAACCATTGGGTTACATTTTTAAATTACAT
>NW_015508651.1:18842-20568 GCF_001515645.1 Sinocyclocheilus grahami | reverse complement strand
TTTTTTTTTTTGATGTCTCAGAAGTTTATATTACAAGTGGCTGGAGTTGTTGCTGTTAAATACTGCTGAGTGATTCAGTAATGAGAACGTATGAACAGGCGTGGGTTCCCTACTCTCCTTGTGTATTTGTGTGTGCATGCGTGTGTGTGTGTGTGCATGTCCGCATTCCTGTAACTGACACTTACTGTTACTCACACTAGGGAGGGCAGGGTGACTCACTACTATGTCATCACTAATAACCCTCGCTGAAGAGAATCGGTAACACACGCATATTTATATGCATGTAAGCACACACATACAAGCACAATGGACATATATATAGTCAAACAGTATCCTGTCAGCCTGAGGGTTATGTAAGCATACTAATGTATTTGATACAATGGTTTGTAAAGAAGCGCACACATTACCCCAGCCCACACAGCTGAAGTGCTCTCTGAGAAAGAGAGAAAGCGACTGTGTGAAAATCTCTATCTACTTCATAATATTGTTCTGTGAGCTTCCCAGACTTTGCAACAAGTGCTCATAATGTTCTTAAAATTGGTCAATGATTGAAAAATATTGTGACACAGCTTAGAGAAATGTAGTTTTTTTTACTCAAGGCTGAAGAACACGAATTTCAACACTTACCAAGCCAACAAGACTTTAAGATACTTATCTAAAATACTGTTGCTCTAACCCATAATAAGAACGACTCCTAAACATGAACCTCTCCAATCAGAATGATTGACTCAGGAGTTTATGTCTGTCTGTAAAGCTTTCCCTCTCGCTTCTTCCTTATAATATCACAGAGAGAAAACAAAAACAGCCTCGGATAGTTGATTTATGAGAGGTTGCTTTTAACAAGCCTAAACCATATTAAGTTGCAAGAATCATCCTCATAACTGCTCTGCTGTCTACGCGTGAGTCTGTACGAGTACATTTGTGTGTGTGTTTGAGTGATTTATCACTCTATGACCCACTGCTAAGTCTATAGCACTGAAATCATAAGCTGAGTGCAGTTAAGTGACACACTTAGAAATTCATAGGAGAATATGTTATATGCTGACACAACATCCCAGTTACATAAAGTCCTTTCCTGACATGCATAGTAATTTAGTACCTGATTATTATATTAATATGACTATATTAATTAACTATATATTTTATTATTATTACTACTAAATGAAAAAAAGAAATTTTAGTAATATTTCTTAATACTATTATAATAATTATTATTACTAAATATTAGAATAAAATTATATTAATAATACTGTAAATAGTAAACCTGTACAGTTTCAAAAACATGTATGGCTGTGTTAATTTCTTCCCATTTATATTTTGGCAGAAAACAGCAGTGATTTTGGTTTTATTTCAATCAATTGTGCAGTACACGTCAATGTTCACTGCTTACATTCCTACTATGGGGAAAAAAATAATGTTTGGGAAAGGAATGGTTCGGGGGGGCAAAGACAGGGTCACTTTATCAGTATTAATTTCCAGCTTGTGGGCACAATGACCCAGAATACAGCTGAGGAAATCTGAACACATCTGTGGCCAAGCTCTTCCTAATGAAATATAAAATTAATCTGAGCTATAATCCTTCTCTGTTATGAAGTAAAATAAATAAATAAATACAAAATATCAAAAGCTGTAGTGCTGATGCAACGATCACTTAATGATTAACATATACTCATTGATTAAATTGTAATTTATATCATCTAGTACTAAATGCTGTTAAACGCAAATG
>NW_015508651.1:17050-17883 GCF_001515645.1 Sinocyclocheilus grahami | reverse complement strand
TGTGGCTCAGGCACGTTCGATGAAGGAAACAATGATTCAGCAACTGGTTTTGAATGATTTAGCCACAATGCGCTCCCCATCACACACAGGTGTCACAACACTGAAGAAACGTCAGATAATTCGCCTTAAGCGTGACACCACGTGACATTATCATGACACTGCACTGTGAACAACGTTCTCCGATATTTCTCGCCTCGGGTGAAGTTTTTGTTATGAAGTATGAGAGTGCATATTAAGCAGGAAGAAAAATGTGTTCTGTCAGCACCGGTCAAAGGCTTCTGCATTCACACATGGGTGACAAAAGAAGGAGGAGGTGATCATCTAGACCGGAGAGAGGGTTTGTGAAATAAATCAGCATAAATACACACACACACGCACACAAATACAAAGACATATGCAGGCTAGACAGGGCTTTTGGGCCCGCTCCAGAAAACAGGGAACAAAGTCCACACATAGATTAATATTTGTTCTGTACTACTCATAGTTCAGCACATAACACGCTAAAATAACAACACTGTAACTTTGGACCCCCTGTACCCCGTAACCTCCTTTTCCTTCACTTTAAAGGGGTTATATCATAGGAAATTCTTAAAATAATAAAATAAAATGATTAAAATAAGAGTGTATTGTACTATGAAATCATGTAACTGTCATTTTCAGAAGTTAAAACTTCCTCTGCAGCCCAAAAGAACATCTATTAAAAAATAAACTACAAAATGTCTCATTCAGAAATCATTGAAATTGTATATGAGTACATTACTGCGCACATTTATGAGGCTATGTTTGCCCAATCAGTATGCAGTAACTTGTGTAGAACAATCAGTTTTTTTTTT
>NW_015508651.1:15213-15834 GCF_001515645.1 Sinocyclocheilus grahami | reverse complement strand
GAAGAAACAGTAAGGACTTGTTTGTGCATGTGTGACCATGCTTATTAGAGTTTCATCAGGATGAAGAAAGAAATATTCACAAAAAAGGACTTAGGCAGACGTGTTAAAGATGTAAATGTTTTACATTTTATACAAATAAAATGGACAGTCCAACAAGAAAATAATAAATAGTAATACAATAAATTAATTTAATAGTATGATATAATATAAACAAATAGTCTACATATTCTATACAATTAAATCTTAAAATTCATATATTCAGCAAAAATAATAAAGAAAATAGTATTAAAGGGATAGTTCACCCCAAAATGGAAATTGTCATCATTTACTCACCCTCATGTGGTTCCAAAAGGAAGTTTCTAAATTATGTTGACCATAAAAGAAGATATACTCACCACAGCCCCTTGTGGCCAAATCTACCTGTGATTGTATGATCCTAAAGTTTACACAAACTCTAAAACCTAATTGTCAGCTATTCAAAATAAAATAACGAAATGCACATGCAACCAAACTAACAATTTGCATTACTGAGGCAGATTCAGTAGTTAAAGGGATAGTTCATCCAAAAAGGAAATTCCTTTAACTGAAAAATGAGTGTTTACGATTGTCATTTTGCATTAT
>NW_015508651.1:3683-9708 GCF_001515645.1 Sinocyclocheilus grahami | reverse complement strand
AAAGATTCAGCTCTGCTGGCGTTGGCTACCAGCAACACACACACATACACACACAAATATATGTATTTACCTATATTTGCAACACTTACATATGTACACTTTAACCACACATGAAACTTTTGTTGATTTTCAGAACATTTAAAACAGATTTACAGCTGAAAATTGTGCCTGTAGTAATTTTTACTATGTGGTAATCACTTCACAAAAGGAACAAGGCACTTATATATATATTTGCTCAAGAAAATTATTAATTTCTAAAAATGTCATTGAGGCATGAAGTTAGACACCATGATATGAAGTTCACTTCCGGTGATTTTATATATTTATACATTTCAACGCTTATAAAATATATATTGCACAATACAAAGCAGCTTATGTTGCTTGGTTTATTGCTGTAGATCTGAGAATAATATTCATACTAGACTCATAAATTAAACTAATAAGCATGGTACGTACTTCTTTGGAAATCCAACTTTAATCTGGAATTAGACCATTCCACATAAAAAGCCGAGCCATATGTTGTATGTGAGAGTGAGGATGCGTTTGTGTGTGTGTGATCGGTCTAACCTGAGCAGGCTCAGAGGGTTATCTCGCAGAAGGCCTCATTCTCAAAAGAGGGTTTTACAAGGAGAGAGAGAGGATTGGTTTCCGCATGTCCTTCAAGGAATTACACTAACACACAATTGGTTTAAAAAGGATTTTCATCCCTAATCTACAGTTCTGTTAAAGTCTTTCTTTTGTTAAGTTTATGCTCACAATGTGTTGTGATTTAAGCAAGCTCTTTTTCATTGTGATAGATTTAAAATGTCCTTTTCATCATCCGGCACAACGCACCCCCCCCGATCCGAACCATCTTCATGAGTGATGCTCTGTGTAATATAACCAATGTCTGTGTGAGAGAAAGGATTTCACATGCTGCTCTCACAACCTTCAATAAATAAGAGACAGCGTTCAGCAGAAATGCAGTGAAGAGTGGAAGGATAACCCTTACGGCTAACACAAATTCTTAGAATGACAGAAAGCTCAACTTGGGCATTTGTCTAGCTGCCAGCGAGCAAATCCTGCCGGTGCAGTGATGGGGTGATCAGTTTAGACACTTTACCCTTCACACACAACACACACATAATGTATGCAGATATGGTAAGTATGGTCATTGTGCTCAAACTGTACGTCATATGTCCCTGATTACACTTTTACAGATTTATGATTCCTGAGCTCACTGATATAACAACCTATACTAAACACAAACAATCGATAATGGCTCCGTTATACAACAGCAACAATAGGACAATGTTGCCATTATACAGATATTTATACCCAGTCCACTATGCTGATTTCACTCCTCATTTATAGGGGCTCCCTCATAAATCCACTGCAGGCTAAAGTGGCTGCTAATGCACAGTAAACGACCAAACGCCTTATCGATCACCTCCTCTGAGGGCTTTTTTAACACCTTTAAAAGTTAGGATGACACAAAAAAAAAATTCAAGGAGAAATGTACACTTTCAAAGTCTAAAGACACAGGAGACAAAGCTTTTAACTATCATTTTCTGACATCCAAAATGTACTCAAACTTGTGCTTTGAGTATATGACCAGTTCAGATTTATGTATTTATTTATTTTTAAAATAGTCATATTACCATGTGATAAAAAAAATGAATACATAAATGAATAAATAAAACTAAATGAATAAATAAAATAAAATATATACTGTATACTAAACAAATTTATTCTTGATCCATTACATTAATTCTGTTTCAGACTTTCATGATTTAAATATAATTCCATAATGCTAATATAATGACTATAAGATCATGGCTTTTTTAAGCAGAGTCTTGTGTGTATATAGAGAACTGCAGATAAAGAGCACAGACTTCACCATATTCACACTAAAATTAGGGTCACATAACCATACCAATGTCTTGAGAGAAAGAGGGCAAATATCGTTAAACAGGAATCTTTTTTAAAATTCAAGTCTTGTCTGGAGCATCTTTGATGACAATCTGTTTAGACCAGCGATTAATTTCTTTTTCCTAAAGCTGTGATTTTTTCCCCCCAGAGTTCATTCCCATAAATTATGTAGTTTTTAAATAGGGGGTAACAAAACTCCTCCTCGCTGACAGACAGATTGAAAGAATGCGTTCATCTAAAGAAACATTATTTCCCCCTTCCCCTGTATTAGCATATGTTAAGCCATGCATGGGATATGTCGAGATCCAGCAGGCATTATGAGGTATATTCATAGGTGGGAAAAAAAGTGTGAATTAATGGTGACAAGAGCTACATTTGAGCAAAACTACTTTGCTTCTTTCTCTCCCTCTTTAAATGCAATTGCCATGAAAATAAACTATTAATCTGTTTCCCAAAGGAATTCCAAGCTGTCTGCTAAAGGTTGACAGCTGAGATTCGACTGTTGTTGTGCAGTCAACAAACTATTTTCCCTGGCTTCACTGGCTCTCAAAGGATAACTCTCTCCCTCTCTTTCTCTCTCTCTCTTACACATACACAAAGGTAGTGGACTGGCAGAGTTTTCCCCAAATATCTTAATCCCTTATGTCGTAAACTTTGGCATGTTTGAAAAACATCAGCGCTCAACATTCTGTCTACACTAATACACACACTGAACTCTGCAAACCATGACACCCAGTAACTCAAAACTCACACCTTGTGAAGCATGTGGTGAGCTATTCTCATATTTCATGGACATAATGTGTATTATGTTGTGTAATAAGGGAAATGCATGATTTGGTACTGCATGTGCTCAAAACAATGAACAAATCTATGAGTCATTCAAGCCATCTCACACACATATTATTAAGTAGGTGGTTTTAGAAATACCTTTATACTGGGCTGTGGGAAAATATTTTAATGGTATTGTTCAGTGTTCAAATGTAGTGGTCACTAAGATGATCATACATTTACAGGGATAAAAGGACATAAATCAAATGAGAGATCAGTAATATGAGATCTTATAAATTCACAGCATAATATCTATCTATCCATCCATCCATCTATCTATCTATATCTATACTCTCATTCTGTTTACTGTTCTGTTGTTTTTCCTGTCTGCCTGTTGTTCTATTATTCTGTCTGTCTATTGTTGCTCTATCTATCGCTTACAGGAAGTTCAAAGGTCAGTCTGCTAAAAGGCAGGGATGAACTTCCTGTCTACCTGTCTGAGGCTAGACAGTTTGGAGGAAGTAAACAACAGGCTGCTCATTAAGGGGAGGAGTCATGTCTATCAAACTGCTAAACCCAGAGTTGCAGGACGTCTTTGATCCTATAGTGCTGAAGCAGATACATACTCAAGAGTCTCTCATTTGGGTCCTGCTGAGAAGATAAAAATATTATTTCAAACAGTAATAAACAACAGGGAAAAGTGCTATTAATAAACCAAGCTGTCATGCACAAGCCTTAAAAAATATCTTATAAATAGATATTGTTTTGTGTAGTTCACGAGCATGAACTTTTTGAACCAGCTGTAAAATCTCAGGTGAAAGAACAGTGTGTGTAGAGTTCGTAATGGTCTTAATTAATATTTATTAAGACTATTAAAAACACTTTTATTTTCAGTGCAAAATTTCACATATTGAAGAAAAGAAAAGGGGTGTCTGTGCTGAGGAGGATCAGAGAGGAACGAGAAACACAAAAGAGGGTATATAACTGGCCTGTCTAAGTTATGGATAGCGCTGAAAGCTGTATGCTGTCTCCCGCTCACACACGGTTCGACAGGCAAGAATAGAGCCCCTCTGATAATAGTATCACTAATAAACTCCAAGCCAAATTAGTAACATAGGAGGTCTTTTATCGCTCTTTCTGGGAAGAGATGAACAAGAAAAAGAAAGGGGGAGGGAAGGTTGTAAAGGTGGGGGCTGAGAGCGAGAGAGAGATGAGAACCGATGAATGAATGGATGTTAAAGGGCCATATACAGTGCATACACCCAATAGAACTATACCATTCACTGTCACTGTCTGTTTAGACCATTATTTATGTAAAACGTATGCACTGCTGAGAAATGATCTTGCCAACTCTTCTGCATCGAGCTAATATAAAACTGAGCTTAAAATAATTCCGCTAATTACACTTTTCTCTGTAATATTGTGTATTTGTTGTTGACAAACACTCTGGAGTTGCACTATTCTGTGCTGATCTATCCGGCCTATATTTAATCGAGATGGGTTCCATGCTGTTCCAAGCATGTGTGTGATATGGTTGAACCGCTGGTTTAATAGGCAGATGTGTGTGATATGTTTAAACCGCTGACTGAACAGGCAGACGCTCTTTAAATCTCTCCAGACTAACAGACCAATTGTCACAACATTTGTTTTCCAGATTTTTGCATTCCTTTCGACGTACTGGAAAATTTATAATGGCAACAAAATGCACTTCTACTTTATATTTACACCCGTTTCACTACAGAACCGCTTTGTTTTGACTTCTTCTTCAAAAAAGTAAATATAATGATCGCAAAATCCAAATAATGTATTTGTGAAATCATGTCAACGTGCTTGATTTTCCTTCTTAAATTTGAAAACCTCATGCGGAACCTGAACAGGCTTGATTAGGTCATTAAAACACATAAATGTGGCTCAAGCGCTCAACCAAATAGGATGAGGGCAATATCGGCAGCCTAATATACTATTTAAAGACTTCGGTTAAGATAAATGGTTGAGGGGAAAGAGAGAAAGAGAGAAAGAAATGGAAGTAAAGAAGATAAGCACTTTAGAGAAAGAAAAGGTCACGGCGAGCAGTTGATTTGAAAAGTTGCTACGATCTCACAAAGGCCAATGACATCATCAGGTAGTGAAGTGTGGGGCAGAGAGAGATGCAGAGAAAAGAAGGCTGCTTACCCAAGACCATAATTACATTTGCTCTAAACACAGCCAAAAGCTCCACAGCTTGCGCTGAATAATTTTCAACCATTTCAGAGGTATGTGTGTGTGTCTGTGTGAAAAAAGCGAGAGGGAGAGAGAGAACGAAAGACAGAAAAAGGAAGGGAGGGGGGATTAATCAGCTCTGTTTGCGGTGGCTTCCCCTTTATTACGACATTTTTTGTTCACCTCAAGCTTTATTTCCAAAAACATAATGTACCCTTCTTGTAATGTTCATGTGTATCTTTGTGCGTGTGTGCGTGTGCATCAAAATTCAAACAGCACGTTTTTCCCACTTCTGGCGATTGTTTCCTGTTGAAAACGTACAAAACTCTTAACATCTAAAAACGTTTTTTATTCCCACTTGCACCCTCTCTCCCTCCCTCCCAGCCTCCATTCATCCCCCTCCTTCATTGCAAGAGAATATAAAGGCTTTGCAGTGCATGTGGGGAAGACATAACGCCTAGCCAGCATGAATGGAATGCTATTAAGTAAGTTATGCACATAATGAATCTTAGAAATGCTTGGGAAAGAGCGATTTACATTTACCTCTCTCTCTCTTTTTTTCCTCGCTTTTCTTAATTTAAGTGAAAGATCATACAACACGGAACACAGCAAATTACCTTGATATTGCTGTACTGTGTATCTTTAGTTTAAAACTACTCCTGCAATTATTAGCATCCACACACTTCTTTATGGCAGGAAGCTTTACACTGTTTGAACGTCATAAAACACACAAGTTATTCAGCACATAGTGAGGTGGCTATTCTATGGGGGTGACAAATTCTCCAGGACTATGATATCTGGCTTTGTGGCTTTCTCCTGACACGCTATTGCCTACAAACACACATTTACACATTGCGTCAAGCGCATTAACTTCCACACAAGCATCTTAAAGCTATGATACCTCTGTGGCTTTTAGCTTCCACGCTACGGTGTGCACAAACAGTCACACTGCAGTTCTCATAGATTCTCGCTGATTAGAAAGGTTCTTGCTGCATACCATAAAAATCTGCTTAACAGTGTTTTTTCTCAGCATCATTGCCATATAGATTTCTTTCTTTTCTTTTTTCCACACCGCCTGACCTTATCTGTTTTCTCTAGTGAAGGATCTATTTTATAGATATTTTTGTGTGCCTGGCACATGTAGTCA